>NW_006774670.1:3143625-3146761 GCF_000442215.2 Lipotes vexillifer
AAAAAAAAAAAAAAAAAAACACATAAAACTGAGCTGTTAATAGAATTCAATGATATGGATTTAGCTTTTGCTCAGTAAAAATATAAAAACCAATGTAAATGTACCTAACATTGCCATTCAAGCAGAATGTTTTATACACTATATTATTTGGTTTTCCTAACAACTAGTATAAAATGTATAGAAAATGCAAATGATGTTTATCAATTTGGCCAAATGGATCGTGTTATATATTGGTAGCCACGTGGTATATTATAATTAACCTATAGTTTGGTATTCAGAGATTCAGTTTTTAGACTGGTTCTACCATCCACCGACTGAGTGAACTGGGACATGCCATTAAAATTGCTTGATCCTCTTTTTCATATTAGAAAAATGGGGAGTAGGGTGCAGTATAGTTAATCCAGAACCTACTTCACAGGGTTAGAATCAAAATGAGTTAACAGGTATGAAAGTGCTCTATAAAGAGTGATTTCCAAATAAGTATCAGATAATGGAAGAAGAGAGAAGAGGGTGTCTAAAGGTACTGTATTTGTGACTAATGTCATGAGGTGGAAAAAAATTTGACGATCATAAAATGAAAATAAAATATTTAATTTAGAAATATAAAATAATCTACAGATTTTTTATTAAGAAACTTACCTTACTTTCTTCTACTTTGTATGACGTACATAGTGCTCTCATAACAATGTAATTGTGTAGAAGGTTGTAAGAGGCAGACTGCTCAGAAAATACATTACACAGAATTGGAAGGGGGTGGATATAAAGTTAGAATTTCTGAGTCATGAAGACATCAGATAGCAATTTCAGAAAGGTGTAACTTTATTTAAAACCAAGCTGCTGTGAATTCTATCATGCTGCAGACACCTCTGAATCAACAATCTCTGTTGGCAAATTGTTATGCTGACAAATCTCACATAAACTGAAAATTTCCATTTTGTAAACAAGTAAGTGGGTTCCTGATGGTCTGGATTATATCCTGAGCTGGAACTCTGGAAAACAGATTCCTTGCTTGAGTGACCCTGCATAATCCATTTCTCATTTTAGCAAAGAGATCTGAATATTTATCACCCACATCAGGGAGCAACTGTGAACTTTAATGTAACATTAAGTTTAAAACACTTCTACAAGTTTGGGAAACACAAAAACACATGGTTGGCTTCACTGGCTAGATTTTATGTAATACAGTAGTATGGTGTGTTAATTTGGTCATCTTTATAACACTAGGGGCTCTATTTCCACTTCTCTCCACAATAGGAAAAATGCAGAACACCGGTCCCGAAGCATCCAGGCCAGAATATTTGATGTACAAAAATGCAAATGTACATGCAGGTAAATACAGTTTGGATGATGGATCTTCCTTCTGCTGGGTCAGAGTCAATGTTCTTTTTGACCACCACACCCATTATCTAAGCAGAATGAACTGAACATGTGATACAGCCATGCAGCTGAGTGGAAAATCACCAGCTTTCACAGGAAAGGGAAGTAGGTGAGGTACATTTGCATACCATGGACTTTGGAACAAGCAACCTGCACATACATCACAAGAGGTATACAAGGGACAACGGTGTCCAAGAAGGGGCATCAAGTGGGAAGATGAGAGGTATTTGGCCCAGATCCCAGATACAGTGGGATTAAATGAGAAACCTGTTAAAAGCTTTATACAGTGTCTAGCTTACAGATGCTTAACATATCAATATTATTAGACATTAGTTTTCTTTCCTCCTGTTTTATAAAATTACTTTGTGGGAGGGGCATTATCTATATACTAAGGGGAGTTGGATTCCTTGACTGCAAGGAATCCTTCTAGCTTTACGAGTAGAATGAACCTGGCAGTAATTTAACCTTTGAGCAGCCCTGTTTTATCAAGGGCTGGCATCACTGTTTATAAAGATAGTAACCTCTTTGTGGTCCTCTGGCCTGCAAACTGGGGTGAGTGAGAGGATGGAGAGAGGAATACCTGTTCCTCATCACAAGCTTGGTCCCAAGCCCATTTTTCATGTACTTTTATTTTCCTATTTCTATTTCTAGGTGCTTTTCTAGATGCTCCAGCCAACTTCAGGGATGGTATGGGTTTACCTGTGGTCTTATGAGGAAAAGACAGGACCCAAGGAAAACAAGGAATTTGGAAGTCTTTGTCATCAGATCAACATCCTACAGGTTGGAAGAGTCTAGTCTTGTGTGATCTTGTGGCAGAACTTCTTTCCTATTTGGTCTGTGATAACCAGCCTTCCACACCTGTGAACACAGGCCTGAACACCTATTTTTCAGGTTACTACAGATGCCAGCCAGGGTCAGACCTGGGCAAAATTAGAAAACAAAGGTGGTGTGTTAGAAAGACTACTGAGACAGGGGCCCCAGTACCTGGATCCCGGCTCAAGCATTAACTAGTTATATGACTTTGGGTAAGTCAATTCTCTTTTTTGAGCCTTGGTTTTTTTGTGTGTGTAAAATGGGAGTAATAATAACATGTTTGTAAAGTGTTTTAAACAGATAAAAACAGAGCAGTCTCCATATTGTAAGTCAGGGCCTGCCTTCCACATTCATGCCCACTCTTTCACTTCCCTTTCCAGTTTCTCTCCCTCCCCAGTCTCCACTTGTACAGCCTACAGTTCCTCAGGGTGGGAAACAGATCTAGTTAATTCATAACAAAATGTTTGCACCATGAGTGACTCTTCCCTTATGCCATCTGCATGCTAATGAATGAATCTCTGTTTTTAGGCTATCCAATGTTAACAAGAGACAGAATGGAAGAAGGTAGAAGTGTGTGTGTGGGGGCGGGCAGGGGGAGGTTGGGTATCCTTAGGTAGAAAACGCCCTGATAACCCAAAGACAGCAGCCGGCTCAACCTGACGCAAAGCTGGCTGTGCTGGGAGCCTTTGGAAGCTTGGTCCCACAGATACCGTGCAATTCTCTCTCCTCTGCATTCTTGGTCTGCAGTGACGCTGGCAGATGCTAAACTTCGGCCTGTCTAGAACACTTAATTAGGTTATAGAGGCTGCCCAAAATCCCAAAGTCATCCTAAGAAAGTGAAACACTTTGAGATCTGAAACAAAGGTCAGAAGACACAAACACTAGTTTGATTTTTTTTTTTTTTTTGCTGTACGCGGGCCTCTCACTGCTGTGGCCTCTTCCCTTG
>NW_006774670.1:3146937-3163164 GCF_000442215.2 Lipotes vexillifer
CCAGATAAGGAGGCGGGGGTGGGGGGTGGGGGGGTGGACGAGAAGGAGGGGAAGGCCGGCGAGCCCTTGACAATCTGGCAACTCCTTATCAGTCTCATAAACAACACTAAGATCAGGCATAAAGTGGTCCTGGCTCTCCTTTCTCCAGTAACAAATACTGTATATTCATAAAGGATGATACTGTAATAGACACTGTATATTCATAACCTCTTCCAGAGAGCCCAGTCCGAACCTCCTGGGACATCAGGAGAGCTTTCAGAGAGTTGTCCTTACTGCTGAAGAAAGTTCCCACCTGGGAGTAATGAGGTTGGAGAGAGGAGGGAGATAATTTGCTAAATGGGATCAGTTGAACTAATACATGGGCACGTTCAAGGTTTTCTTTATTGGTTGCATCAAATTATTACAAAGTAAGGACTGCTGTCTGCCCCGTGGTTCTCAGTACTGAAGAGGCAGCCTTAAAAACCCAGAGACCCAATTCTCCGAAAAGGTTACCCCAGAAAGTGTGTGCTGGTGATGCAGCGGGGTGACAAAATAAACAGCAGTGCGTAGGACTTCACTGCCACCAGCAGGGCCCACAAGAAGTGCAGGCCAGGAGGAGGCCGGGAGCTGCCTACAGCAGAAGCCCCAGGTGAGAGGCTAAAACCAGCAGATGAGCTACCTTCACCCTTTGCCCACCCGCCCCCTCCCCAATCTCAAAGATTTGGAAAAGCTCTTCTTCCTCTCTAAAAGACAGGAGTTCCTGCCCTAAAGCTCAACATAAGGGGTTTGGAGACCCAAGTCCAGTTAAGGCTCTAAGCACGCCCTCCTCACTTCCGCCACCCGACAGCACAATCACACTTCCTTCGTGCCCCGGGATTTGCAGAATTTTGGAGGTGCAATGAAGTGCGGCCCGGAGATGGCAATTTTATGGCTCGGTCCCTTTATATCTCACGTCACCCCGGACGTGGATCAGACTCCTTGCACTGTCCACCTCACGCCCCGACCCCAGGCAACAGTCCCCCCCATGCGCTCTGGCCACGTTGTATCAGCGTCAGGTGGAGCCAACTCACGCTCTGCACGAACTTGGAAAAGCTGCTCCACGCCAATTCTGATCTCTCGCACCTGGCTCCAATCGGTGGCCACCTGCACTTTGCGGGACGTTGCGCGGGGCGGCGCTCCCCCGAGTCCACACTGGCCTGTGGAGCCCAGGCGCGCGCCAGGGCGCGCGGGGCTCCCGGCATCCTCCCGTGCGGCGGGGCCCCGGAGCCTCCGGGCTGGCGGAATGGCCCGGGCGGGAGCAGGAAATAACCCCTGGAGACTTAGAGACCTCGGGAGGGCTCGCTGCGGAGATCGGCTCTAGAAAAGGTTCCGTGAGCACGCGGCGAGGAGCACGTGAGCGGCGCTGCTTCGCTATAAAAACCCCCGGCTCTGCTGGGCGTGGGGAGCAAACGGAGCGGCAGGACTCGCCACCTGCGCCAAGAGAAACGGTGACGGTGATATTCCCTCCAGGACGCCCGAGACGGTCCCGAGTTTCGGTGCTTCGATCCCTGGGAGTCCGGGCTCCGTGGTGCGTCTAACTTTGAGGAAGAATTCCCAGCACTTAGGCAAAAAAACGCGCAAACGCCGGGATGCGAGCGTTTTTGAAAATGCTCAGGGCTTGTTTGACCCTTAGTAGAGTTGGAGGAGGAGTAGCAGAAATCTCGGGCTAATTTCTTTCTGGTCGTCCACCGAAGAGGCAGCCAGGAGCGCCCGCGCTCGCCCTCAGAGAAGCCAGGGAGACCCTGGCAGCCCGAGGCCCCCCGCGCCAGAGCCGCCCTTAATTTAATTGAGTCGCGAGATATTCCTGTGCCCCGCGGGAGGCGGCTGGCTATAAACTCCGGACGCCTTTTGTAGATAAAGTTTGGTCCGCTCCACTTGCCCTCTCTGTCCGGGCCCCGTTGACTGCCCCCTCCTCTAGCGGCGGGCACGGGCGGGGACATGGCCATGGGCTCGGCTTCCTGGCGCAAAGAGGCGCCGCGCCCGTAGCCGCCGCCACGCTGACCTCCCGCTCTCGCCCGCTACTGCGCTGAGCCCTGACAACAAGCGAAGGCTGACGCCCAGAGGGGCAGGAGGCGGCGGTGAGAGGGGCCCGAGGGTCCGTATGGCCGCTCTCCGCCTGCCGTTGGTGTGCGCCACGGAGCTCGCCCGCGTCGCCTCGGGCTCGGAGCGGCTCTGAGCCGCGCCGCCTGCGGGGATCGACCTAGCTGTTCCGCGGAGCCGCGGGCAGGAACCCGAGAAGCAGGAGTCGGTGGCTCTTCCTCCCTGAAGGCAATGTGGCCGGCCGGCGCGGGCACCAAGCTGCCCTGTCCCCGGGACTCTGCGCTCCGGCGGGCGGCTTTCTCTGGGAACCTCACCGCCCTGCCTTCTCACCTGATGCCAGCCGGCCGCAGCGTCCGGGTCTTCATCAGCGCCAACCCTGAAGGTAAGTCCTTTGCTTGCGCTTGTCCGCCTGTCCTTCTATCCGTCTACGCGGCGGAGCCAGAGAGTGCTATGGCACAGCCGGGCGCGCCGGGCGTCCCCGGCGCTCCCTTTCTCTAGCTAATACCGAGGCTGTCCTGAGCGCTCGGGACTTTAATTTGAATCACTTTTCTTCTTCCCTCGCTCGTTCCTTCTGCCTGCTGACTTCCTCTGGGACACCCGTTTCTCGTCCCCTGGGTTCTTTTCCCTTGGTCTAAGAAATGTCCGAGGTATTCACAGACGCTTCTGGACGCTTCCTGCCACTCCCCACCCCCACCCCGTTTTTCTTTCCTTTAGCGGTTTCTTTTCCGAGGTTACCGTGAAACGCAAATAATACGTCCTCTCGCTCTCGGCTCCGCGGCAGATTCCTGAAAGGGGGCTCCCTCCTCTGCCACTTGTTCAGGCCGAGGCGAAGTGAGAGCATGGGGTTCCCCGAGGCTTGCCTCTTGCCGGTGTGCTAGTGGGACCCTTTGTCTTGGGGATCTAAGGAGACCCTTGTGAACCCAAGATCCGCAGAGATCGAGGGGAAACGCGCTGTGCGGTCCCGAAACAGGCTGACGCTGGTTTCCAGGTGGAGCGTTCAGGATGAGTTCATCTCTACAGTTGGGTCTTGGGCTAGATCGCCCCGGTCTAGAACTTGGCCTTCTCAGTCGTGTTCCAGCTAAAGGCTGGGGCCCTGGTAGCTGCTAAATGAAAACTTGTTGATTTATTACATTCACAAACCACAGTGGCTGAGCTCCAGGTGGTCAGTTTTTCTCTCCTCACTGCCTATCAATTCCCAGTCCTGAACGTTAACTTTCATTCCCAGTAAGTGAACAAAAAGTAGGATGCATTTGACTTGGCTTGGATAAAACTGTAAGAGTTGCTCTTTCCCAGAAAAATAAATGTTTGGCCCTAAGATGAGTTTATAGGAGACTGAAATAGGCGTGTGAGATGGGAAACTTGCTACACTCTAACAAGCCTTGGTTCTGACAAAGAAGTAAAGGAAAAAAAAAGAAAGTTAACAGTCATATGGATAGAATCATCATTGCAAAACCCAAGGTTCTGGTTGCCTGTAAAAAGCATTCAGAGGACCTATAAAAAATAGCTTTCTAAAAAAATTACTGTTTCATAAAACGCTAGCAGAAATTTCAGGTACTGTTCACCTTAAGACGCCGGGATTGGGAAAAGAATCAAATAGATAACCCACAGTGATTAGTATTAGAAGGGCTGTACACTTTTGAGGGAGGGTATGACTGTCCTTTTATCAGTTTACAACTCGGTTTCACAGCACTTAGTAATTAAGGAGGCTTTTTTAAAGCTGCAGTACATTCTTTAAAATTCCTTTCATCTGAACTATGTCTTACAGGATTTTTTACTTAAATCTGGATAAAGAAAACGGTGGGGCTGTGCAGCACGTTGAAGGACCTAAGGAAGTTTGCAACTTAAGTTTTCGGTGTTGTTTTTAAAAATATTGATAAAACAGCAGTATTTGAGAGAATTTAATTTTCCTGAGCTTAAAAAAAAACCTCATAAGAAGTGTTAAGTGTGCCGACGTAAAACCAGTTAAGTAACGCTTTTCTTTAAAGAAGTTGTTTTTAAATACAGTGAAAAGTCTGCTAATATCATTAGTAGTTTATTTTTCTTTACATTTGTAATTTCTAGGATAAAAATCAGCGATAATGGATTTATATCAAGTTAGCTTAATATTGAATTAATATTCAAGATTAGTGTCATTTTTCTTAAGCCAGTACATGTGATTCTATAAGTTTTCCTGTTTCTTGAAATACAGTAGAAGCTTCAGCGTGTATTAACATTAGGACAGCAGACAAGAGAGGGGGTGAATCATGCCTTCTGGTCACTGAGCTGGGCAGCTTGCACATTGATCTTAAAAGCCCAGAAATGTGACTCTTACCTGAGGAATTGCAATAGGGGCAGGACTTCAACTTTTATCCCAAATGGAGAGCCGAGGGTATATTAAATAGAAAAGACAGAGAGAGGTTTTGTTTTTTTTTTAACAGCCCGAACATGAAGCTTTGCGATCTCCGTAAATGCTCTGTCAGAGACAGCACTTTACCACCAGGTCTTTATGGATATGACTCAGGAAGCAAATGGTTGTGTTTTGGTGCGATCCCATATTAGATTGTTGGCCAATACTCAAGAGCCTCTCCACTGTCAAATTAAGACAAAGAATTGTATCTCATGCTTTTCTTTACAAGCGGGAATCCAGTTTATGCTCTAAATAAAAGCTTCTCTGTGTTGAACTCCTAGCAGTACTTTTAAGAATCCAGGAAGGATCTCCCTTAGATTGCTTTACAAAGCTTGTATGAAATTTCCCGATCAGTAATTAAGATAATACATGTTTTAAGAACACTGGTTAGCTCAGTCAGTAGTTCGGTTTTCGTTCTCAAACCCTGTGAGGATGGTGGACCAGAGGGTGTTCTCCCTATTTTACAGAGGAGAAGACTGAGGCACCAGGTTAAGCTAGTTGCCTGAACTCATCTAGCAGAATGAAACAAGCTGGAGCCTGCAGGGGCCTCAAAACATCTCTCTCGGTACTTAGGTCCATGCCTGATTTCTGTAAATGTCTTACACCCATATGGTCAAGAAAATCAGCTGGCTGTAGTCAACAATGCTGGCCTTCCTCTTGAAGCCTGACAGCCACAAGAAGCTGAGTAGCAGGAAGGAACCATAGCTGCCCTGACCCACTTTACCCCCATGAAAAGGTAGCCATAGGAGCATTCAAGGAAATGGCAGGATTTTCTGAACTCTAAAGCACACATTCCTATTCAAAAGTATATCTGCATCAGACCTGTCCCCACTGTGTGAATAGACACTCTAGAAGAACCAGTGTGGGAGAGGAGTAACTAACTGTCCCCCATTCTCTTGCGTGGACGGACCTTGGACTTCATCTAGTCCCACCTCCCACCAATGTAGCAGTTCCATCTGTGGCATCTTTATTAATCCTTGGAATTTTTCCAGTCATTTAACCCTGTCTCTCTGCCAGAATGGCACTTATACCTCCTTGGAACAGTGGTTCTAAAGCACATATAAATTTCTCCACTGTGATTATAGCCTGAATTGAATTGTCTGTGAATATGCAGAGGAGAGGAGCCTGCACAGCTCTCTCCCTGTGACAGAAGTTGGAGGGGCCTGTTAAATAATATTCCTCTTCTGTGCTTCATTTCTTACCCAAGGCTCCTTTTCTTATAAGGGCACATCTCATACTGGGGACTCTACTTTCATCATCTCATCTAAACCTGATTGCCTCCCAAAGGCCCCACCTCCAAATATGATCACGTTGGGAGTTAGGGCTTCAACATATGAACTGGGGGGGGGGGCAAGCACTCAATCCATAACGTTCAGCCCCTGACCCTCCCTCAAAATTCATGTCCTCCTGCCATGCCAAATATGTTTATTGCATCCCAACAACTGCAAAAGCCTTGTCTTGTTGTAGTATCAACTCTAAAGTCTGAAGCCCAAAGTCTCACCTAAATAATATGTGGGTGAGACTCCAGATAGGACTCATCCTGAAGCAAAATTCCCCTCCAGCTGTGAAGCTGTTAGATGAGTTATAGGCTTCCGAAATACCCTGAAGGGACAGGTGTAGGATAAAGTTTTTCATTCCGAAAGGAATGAGAAAACTAGGAAAATTGGAAGGAAGGAAAGGATGTAAGGGTTCCAAGCAAATCCGGAACCTGACAAGGCAAATGCCGTTAGGTTTTAAGGCTCTAGGATAATCCTTTTTGATGTGATGCTTTGCCTTCTGGACCTGCTGGGGCGACAGTCTCACCTTTATGGCTCTGCCGGGAGAGAATCACCCACCCAGGCTCCAGGAGGCCCTGCCCCCAAGTCTTTAGGCAGAGGCCACCTCCCCTGTTGAAGCCCAGGTGATGCCTCTCCCAACTTTGAAACCAAGGAGGCAGCCCTGATGACCTCTGAATCTTTGGGGTCATTCTTCCTTTGTCTTCAAGAAGAACACATGTTCACAGGCAGTAGCCCTGTGTTTCCAGTCCTGTAGGGCCTAAGAGGTCTGACAGCCTTCCTTTCTGTCAACCTGTCTCCTCCAGTTCACACTGGCCGTGTTTCTGCTGGGCGGGGGGAGGGAGGGGTAGGGGGGGGATGGTCCATGCTTCACACATATACTCATTTCTTTACCAAATGGTTGTGTGACCACACCCTTACTGTTCTTTTCAGAACAAACCTCCACATGCTTTTTGCAATATGGGTAGGCAGAGAGCTTTCAAGATCATCAAGTTCTGGTTCCTTTTTGCTTAACAGTTATTACTTCAATTCATCTCTGTTTCTCATTTTACTATAAACAGTTAGGAGAAACCAAGCCAATCCTGCAATACTTTCTTAGAAATCTCCCCAGCTGAACATCCAGTTTCATTGGTTCTAAATTCTACCTTCCACAAAACACTGTTCAGCCAGTTCTTTGCTACTTTAGAAGTCACTTTTTCTCCATTGTCCAATAACATGTTTCTCATTTCTGAGAGTCACCAGAAGACCTTTGTCGTCGATAGTCTGGTCGTGATTGTTTATTCTCTGAGAAGCCATCCCTCCAGCTCTCCTCTTTCTGCGCTCTTACCAGAGTCTCCCTTAACAGTCCCTTCATGGCATTCTTGGCTTTTTCTAGCACGCACCTCAAAACTCTTCTAGCCTCTACCCAGTTCCAGAGCTGTTTCTACATTCTTAGATATTTGTTAGAGCAGCACCCCACTTCTTGGTACCAAAATCCGTCTTAATTTCCTAGGGTTGCCATAACAAATTACCATAGATTGGGCTTTAAACAACAGAAATCTATAGTCTTATGATTCTGGAGTCTAGAGCCTGAAATCAAGGTGTTAGCAGGGCTGTGCTCCCACTGAAGGCTCTAGGGAAGAAACTTTCTCTGCCTCTTCCTACTTTGATGCCAGTCCTTGATGTCTGTGGGCTTGTGGCTTTATCACTCCAGTCTCTGCCTCATCCTCGTATGGGGGAGAGAGAACTCTTGTGTCTCTTCTTCTAAGGACAGTAGTCCCATCATGGGACCCTACCCTCATGACCTCATCTAAACCATTATCTCCCAAAGGCTTCACTCCAAAATACCATCACATTGAGGGGGTTAGGACTTCAACATGTGAATTTGGGGGGATACAGTCCTTCAGTCCATAATAGGTAAAGTCTAAACCTGAAAAAAGACCAAATATTACCTTTATAACTAATAAAAGCTGAAGCAGGCCAGTACTCCTTATCTGTCATCCTGTGAGCCAGATGCGATTTGGCAATTCCACATTTTTTTAGATTTAGGGGCAACATGGTGCATATGTTGTTTATTATTATTAATATCTGATAACCAGATATGAATATGTTTTACGAGAAAACGTGACTAAGTGCTGTACTGTAGAACTTTCTGCAATGCTGAGGGTCTTTATCTGCATTATTCTATGTGAGAGCTCTATTTACATATGGCTGTTGAGCTTTTGAAATGTATCTAGTATGACTAAGAATTTGAATTTTTTTTTTTTTTTTGCTGTACTCGGGCCTCTCACTGTTGTGGCCTCTCCCGTTGCGGAGCACAGGCTCCGGACACGCAGGACCAGCGGCCATGGCTCACGGGCCCAGCCGCTTCGTGACATGTGGGATCTTCCCGGATCGGGGCACGAGCCCGTGTCCCCAGCATCGGCAGGCGGACTCTCAACCACTGTGCCACCAGGGAAGCCCAGAATTTGAATTTTTAATACTTCATAGTAATTGACTTAAATAGACTCATGTGATTATTGGCTGTTGTATTGGACACATAGCTCTAAGTGGGGTAATAAGGACTGTAAGTGGCGTCATGTCCATCAAGGTCAGGTTTTGCCACCATCGACTGAGGTCACTTCAGGTTTTGCTGCCAGATGAATTAGGGGAAAAATTTGTTTTCAACACTGGGGGATTTTGTAATTGCAGGTAAGGGCTGTGGCTCTTTACTGGGGAATGTGGCTTTTAACTTGAGGCAAGTGGGTTTCCCAGTACTGAACCTCAGAATTGCACAGACTTACCCTCCCCATCACTATCAGCAGTGGACAAAGTCCAGACCCCTCCCCATGGACAGAGTTGAGCCCTCTAGACTGTAAGATACAGAAGAGCTGAGAAGAATGACAGGTTTACTTACAAGAGAGAAAGAAGGGGCTGGGCTGTTTGTGCTCAGATTTTCCTTCCAAATGCATCCATCAGATAAAGACACTTGTCCCCTGAGGAATAAGTGCTGGCCCTGTCCATGGCTACTAGTAGATCCCTCTGTGTGTCAGGAGACATCTGGAGTGGAGAGAAAGATACCTCCAATGCCTCTTTTGTTTGTTTCCCATCCCCCCACCCTCCCACACACACAGATTTATGTGCTGGTCATCTTTGAAGATTGTGCACTTTTGTCTACAATGTTAATGATTGGATGCTGAGTCCATTCCCACTTAGACTTTTTACTTTACTCGTCTTTGCATCTTCCCTGACTCTTCTCCATTCCTTTGGAGTCTTGGTAGGAAAGCTTATTCTCCAATTGGCAGAAGCCGCAGTAACAAGAGAGAGATAATCCCTGCATTTGCTGCATCCAATGGCCATTGGCTTTAGCTTGTGTTCCCAGACAAGAGGCAGAACGATGTGCATCAAGAAATTCGCAAGAAACCTATGAATATTCTTTACCAGGGTTCTTCTTACCTTTCCTACAATGCTAATATCCACGCTCCTTATTTTTTCATTGGTTTTATGAGTCATTGGAAAAAATAGTTAAGCACAAGAAGCATATATATACTCTTCTGATGCTGCAAGAACATCTTTCAAAGTTGAGAGTCTTAAAGAAAAATATCGTGAACGGCTCTTTTTTGATAAATGCACACAGGACATTTATAATAAATGAATTATAAAATTTTAGTGGTTGAGTCTTCAAGTCCTTCAGCAAACATTATTCAGGCAGGAGAGAATACTAGATACAAATACAGACTTGAGAGCCAAACTAGCCAGGTTTGACGACTCCTCAGTCCACCGTGTAATGCAGTGATTTCTTAAGCAAGTTGTTTAACTTATTTGTTTTCAGTTTCATAATCTCTAAAAGAAGACAGTAGTACCTGCCTCACAGGGTTATTGAGTAGATTAAATAAGCTAATAGACGTAAAGCACTTAGAACAGTGCTGGACACTTATTAAACATTGTTTGCTATTATTATCCTTATTATCTTTATTAGTTTCCACTGTGATCCAGACACTGCAGGTATGGATATGCGATAGGAACAAGGCATTTCGTGCCCTCAAGGGAATGCCGTCTGTGAAGCTATCAGAACTCAGTAGTAAAAATAAAAGCCGTTCCAGATACTGTAGGAAACAAACAGTGTAAGGGTTGAAGGAGTGAAAGTCAGAGGCACCATTAGGCATTTAGGTCACATTGCCAAAGCTGTCACCCAGAGGGCAGGAAAAGGTAGAAGCCACTGCCAGGATCACAGTTGCCGCTGGGGACTCAGTAGCTGGCTGGCTTCTCCAAGCACACGCTGAACCCGAGTGTCAACCACAGCTGGTGGCAGAAGAACCTCCCTGGTTCCCCTTGCCCTCCAAATCTCACACAGATTGTCCATCTGGCAGAACGGGATTGCATTCGGACCCTGGCCACAAGTACGACTAGGACCCTCCAGGCTTCCAGCCCCTCCATCACAAGGGAGAGAATGAGAGAAGTGCTATCGGATGTTCAGCCCCAAGAAACAGTATCTGGCCCGGGGTGGGAGGGAAGGCATATTCACTCATTCGCTTATTCAACCACTAATAAGCGAATGAGTGAAGCACCCACTCCATATGGGTGCTGTTCTGTGCTTAGAATACAACAGTAACAAAACAGGCCGGGTCTCTGCCCTCACAGAGTTTACATGAATCATAAATTATATGTGATGGGCACTGAGCTAAAATATGAGCAGAGCATTAAAGAGACAATGAGGGTGAGTACGCCAGCTTGGGGCTGAGGATGTGGGGTTGGGAGGGCCCCCCCGAGGAAGGAGTGGAGAGCCAGGGTGTAGAAACTGTTCTCTACAGTAATGGAATATGAGGCAAAGAGATGGCGAGATCTCTACAGGGAATAGAGAGGGATAATCTTGATTATTCAACGAAGAGCTTTTATTCCTTTTGAATAAGAGTGGCGCTGGTGTCTTAAGGTGATGGTATCGTTTGTCCCTTGAAAGTGGCTCATTTAGAATGACATTTAAGAAAGCGTGACTTGGACCATATAGGTACTCTGTGTCCAAATAGATCGTGACTTTATGGTTTAATAAATCATCTACTGATCTTTAAAAATTCTTGTTACACCATAGCAATGGTGCATTTGCCATTTTAAAGGGCGTCTGCAAGTTTGTATTTTGTTTCAGTTGTCTGTTGCTGTGTATCAACTTGCCCCAAAATGCAGTGACTTAAACCAGTGATTTACTGGTTTACACATTTCTCACTCCTGTGTCTGGCTCCTCTGTGCTCCTCCATGAGGGCTCCCTCGCTCCAGCTTACTCTCATCATTCAGGATTCATTGTAGGGGATTGGCTTCCCCAGAGAAAGGAAGTGGAAGTTGCTGGGCCTCTTCAGGCCTGGACTCCGAAGTCCCAAAATGTCACTTTCCCTGCCCCTGCATCCTATCTATGTGAGTCATTAAGGTGAGCCTAGAGTCAAAGGGAGGGGAAGGAGACCCCACCTCGTGATGTGGGGTGAGGCATGTGCATGCAGGGAGGGGAGAATTTCATGGTGGCCAACTATGAAAGCTACTGAAAGTCCCAGTTATATTGTGTGGTTTCTTTGGCTTGGCTTTGTCATAATTAGATTAAATGAGATAACACATGAAAATGTAGTAAACTGATAGCCTGACACATAGCAAGTGCTCAACAAGTGTTACTAATCATAATAGTTGCTGTTGTGATGATGATGAGTTGTTGAGGCTTGACAGTGACTCCGTAAACTGTACCCTTCTAGATCCCCCCAAATTCTGAACTGAGGGGAAAAAAGACCAAAGAGTTTGCAGATAGGAGATCAAATTATCACCACTTTTGCTGACAAAGGTAACACCAGAGGATGCTTTTGTGCTTCCTAGCACTAAACATCGGAATGAGACAGTCTTCTGCCCCCACACTGGCAGTGGGGCTGGGGAGGGTGAGGGACGGAGGGTCTGCTTCATAGAACAGGAGTCTGGAGCGGGGAGCACAGCCACGCTCTCTGTGGACAGACGGGTCACTTCCCCAGGGAGAGGGGTGAGCAGGTGGGTGGAGATTGCCTGGTTTATTCTTCCTACATTTTCCAGTCAAACAAGTCACGCTTTAACTTCCCACCCGATTCTAGAGAGGGTAAGCGGGGCAGTAAAGAGAGTCCAGGAGTCTTCTGCTCCAGAAGGGCTTCTCTGCCCTAGCACGAATATTCACTTATTTTGATTTTAACATTTGTACACGGTGGAAGCCTTCGGTTACCCAGGATCATTTAAATCAGATCATCTAGTTTGACATACCCCAAATTATATCCCAGTGAAATATCTTAATACAAAGAAGAGGAGACAGTGAGCTATAGGGTGTTACATACCTTATATAGAAAAGCAGAAATTACATGCAAATATCCATATCAGAATACTTTTGTAAGATAAGTGCTTAGCAGGGCTTTGGGAAAAGTCACTTTATCTCTCTAGAAATAATTTGTTTTAAACCACTAAGTTTTGGGGTACATTGGTACGCTGCAATAGACAACTAAAAAGTACAAACTCACAAACACCTTTTAAGATGGTGAATGATAGAATTCCTACAGAGTAACAGACGCTCATCTACAAAGCAGTCGAGTTTGATAAAGTAAGCGGACAGTTCTTTTCAACTCAGGAAATTCTTTTAAGTCTCGTTCTTAATGATCGTGTGATTTAAATAAAAGTAAAACTTGTAGTAGATGGCTCACAAGGATTCATAGGTGCTGAGTTATGTACAATCTAAAAGAAAATGATATTAACTTAAAGATTCCTTTGTATAACTTCTTCAGAGCTTCAGTTTCCATCATATTTTTTGCTGTAATTAAACAGAATTCATTCTACAAATTAACATATGTTGGCTGTTGTATAATTAGAAAAAGATTTGTGTGATACTAAGTTACTGAAAGGTTAAAAAACTGCAGCTTTGGATGCAATTCAAAGGGAATAATACCCACTTCCAATTAAATACTTCCTTGAAATCTCATTTTCAATCCAGAATATTTCAAAGACTTTGACATGCGGGTACACGCAAAACAGAGAGCAAAGCCTAGATGTCAGGTGCCTTATTCCAAGAGTGATTGCAGAATCTAACTCAGAAATGAAATCACAAAATTGAAAGGGTATCCTTCATAATGCTGAATCTGATCCATTATGTATAGTATCATTCAGAGAGATTCTTGCCCCTGAATATATTTTCTTTAGATTTTATTCTAAGCATCAGCTGCACTATTGGTTAGATAGGCATTGTACAAACCAAACTCCTAACTGATTGGTGTGGAGAGTTACAAAGGAAGTAAGAGACACATGCTGCTGCCTTTATTTTTTAGACTCATCCATCTAGGAGGCAGGATCAGCACAGCTGCCAAAAATATCAGTGCAAACACTGGCTGTGAGAGGGACGTTTGTGTGCAAAGGTCAATTGGAATAATTGGAATCAAACTGTCATATCTGATATCCCAGTCAGGCATGAACTGGTCAAGTTTTGTTAAAAGGGAAAGACCAAGATGTATCGAATCTAAGAAAGAGCCCTCTCTACTGTAGTGGAGTGGCCAGCCGGGAAACTGGTCCAGCTGCAGGTGATGAGAAGCAGTCTCTCTGCTGAGACCACTGAAAAGAAGGCATGAAAATAAAAGCTCCCTCTTAAGCCCAGGGTCATTCTCTTCGGAAGCCCAAATAATCTATGTAGAGAATCCACTGTAATAACAGTAAAACGAATATGCAGGAAAAGTGTAAAAAGATCCAGACCTTCCCACCTCTGAGAAGCTACCATTGGTAGGTATGTTTATGCAAACTTGTGGGGGATGATTGCATTCATAAAATAGGAATTTCACAATTTAATGAAATCACTCCGAACTAGTAAATCTTATAAATTGGGAGGCTTTTGTCACGTGGCCCCCAAATTTTTTGGCACTCCTCCCTTTGACAGGTGGAATCTATGACGTCTTTCCTTGAATCTGGGCTCTCTGGTTTTGGCCAATAGGATACAGAAGAAATGGCTGGGCCAGGCTTTTAGGAGTTGGTCACTTCATTTTCTATCTTTGAAACACTTGTTCCTTAGACCCCAGCCACCCTTGAAAAGATCCCTTAAGAGAAGTGAGCGGTAGCACCCCCGCCCACCCCCAGCAGAGTCCTCCCGGCAGACCAGTGGTATATGGAGCAGAAACCCCCTCCCCACCAAGCCCCGCCCAAATTGCAGATCCAAGAGAAAAATGAGTGAGGATTGTTTTAATTTGTTATGCAGTAATAGATAAGTAAAAGGCATACAATGAAACAAATGCACTATAGTGTGGACTGGCTAAGGTGAAAGAATTTGGGGGGGCACATCTGGATTTGCATCCAGAGATTTGTTATAATCTTGGTAAAGCATTTAATTTCCTCAAGTTTCACTGCCCCTCAAACTGCTGAATGTTGAGCATAATATTGGGTTGACCAAAAAGTTCGTTTGGTTTTTTGCATAACACCTCACGGAATAATAACAATGGTAACTACCTTACAGGGCTAGCATGAGAAATATATAAATAAGCACCTAGGACAATGCCTGAAAGATAGGGAGGGCTTAAACATTCTAGATCAGAATTTGCTAAAAGACTTAGGCGATACAGAAAAGAAGAGGTATAAGTTTACAAGGGAATGAGAATTACTTGAATAACTGCTCTTTTGTAAATTGTGACATGAAATGGGTCATTGTTCCTAAATTATGCCACCTATATAATCATGTAAGCTTTTAGCTAGAAGGGACTATGTAAAACAGTATATTTTTTAAATGTTGGTTTAACACATAAATTCAGCCCAAATTATGAGGCGTTAAGTTAATAAGTTACATCTTTAAATAAAAGAGCAGCCACACCTTATAACTTACTTTCAAAAAAGTTATCTGGAAAAAGAAACCTCTTTTGAAACCATACGTAGCAAGCAGATTTCAATAAAATGACATTCAAAGAGAATAAAAAGTTAGCACTTTCTCCTTTTAATGTAAGATGTACTAAAATCTTACACTAAAAACGTTTCTTTCACACATAGAGTCCCTCTAATGTTGCTTTAAATCTACATGAAGGTTCATAGGTCATTTTTTTAACTCCTGTTAATCTTTTAGGCCTTGATGCACAGTCTGCTTCGCCGCAGATGTTCCAAAGAGCATGTTGTGGCCACATTTACGTGGGAAGGACCACTCTTGTTAAAAAAAAAAAAAAAAAAATGAGCAGCCATCTTTATCTAGGAAGGATTTCAATACAAATCTCATGTATGATGGAAAACTGTCTCATTCCAAGTGGCTGCTATGGTAGAATGCCCCAACCCTTGTGTAAGTTGATCATTCTTGTGTGCCTGTAAGTGTTACTGTAAGCCTGAATTATATTGAGGAAATAACATAGGCATATTCCTGTTGAAGTTTGGGGTGGAAGCGAGTACAGAGGAGGCATGAAGAGAAGGGAGGAGATGGAGCTCTTGGGTGAACCAGTGCATAAACACAGCCAGTGGTAGATGGATGTTAACTGGAATCTGGAAAGGGTTAATTCAGCTGTTCACTAATTCTGCCCTATA
This sequence comes from Lipotes vexillifer, assembly GCF_000442215.2. Lineage (NCBI taxonomy): Eukaryota > Metazoa > Chordata > Mammalia > Artiodactyla > Lipotidae > Lipotes > Lipotes vexillifer. The sequence continues at coordinate 3,162,130 of NW_006774670.1, forward strand.
AATCTCAGAGTAGCATGGAGTTGAGGGAGAAGGCCCTGGCATCTAAGAATTTTGAAACAGAAACAATTTTTGCTTTCGAACTTTGAGTTTGGTACTCCTTGGAAAGAGCTAGGTACTTCGGCAGTCTAGTCCCTCTTGGGGCAGGCAGCCAGAATGCTGAGCATCCGCAGGGTGGAGGGAAACCAGGAGCCTGCCATCCTGGAGGTACCTTGTATGATTATTTAAAAAAGAAAGGAAATCGAGGGGTTAGCCAAATGCTTTGGTACTTTCACCAAGATTTTTAAGTATTTGAAACTCACTCTTTGGATTCAGTACTTATTTTCTAATCTTTTCTTTTTGTTGTTCCTTACCATTTTCCTTTTGGAAACTTACGATCTATCTCAACTGTGTCAAAAAGAAAAAAAAAGTTTCACTTTTGCTGATAGGATAGGAGCAGAGCAGACCCATGCTCTGCAGGCGGGTCTAGTGGGTGTATAAGCGGGAGGGAGGGGTCCCTTTTTACACTCTGCTGCCCTCAAAATGTGTAAGTAAGTTGCCTCTCTGCCAGCACCTGCTCATGGGGGCAGGGCAGTACAGGTTTCTAGGCCAGGAATTTCATTCGATACCACGGCATCCAAGAATCACAACATTAGCATCCTAGATTCAGTACTGCCAAATGTTTACCTGTTGTAAACATTTGGGGCAGGGTCTAGAATGTCAATCTTCCTTTTCTGTCAGAACAAAAAACATCTATATTGTATCAGTATATCTTACGGAGTTCTGAGGACTAAATTCTAATGTCATATACACACAGTGAGCTCTACATAGAAACAAAGCGTTCTTCTTTTCTTAAAACTCTTCCAAATACATGAATCTTAAACTGACTCTAAGCCAATATTAAGTAATTAGGTTCCAGTAAAATAATTAATATTGAGTACTCACACAGAGTAGGCGCTCAAGAAAGACTTGTTGAATTCAAAGTCATATTAAGAGAGATGAAAGTGGAAAGGAGGTGGGGACAGTCTACCCACAGATCCAGCCTTCCCAGGCATTCCT
>NW_006774670.1:3163254-3236743 GCF_000442215.2 Lipotes vexillifer
CATTCCTGCAGGACCAGCTCTAGTGCACAGAACCCATCCCCCTAAGTTGCAGTCCCTGTCGCCTCCCACCCTCACCTCCAGAAGAGCCAACCCCCTCTCTGGCAATATACCCAAACTCCTCATACCTCTATGGCTCCCCTGCTCTTCTGGGTGAGACTAAGTCCCTACAGGGATGGTTGTAGAGACCCAACCGTGCAGACCCCATCCCCCAGGCTAGAGCTTCCATGAAGCCACATTCCATGAATACAGCTCCTGATTTTTTTGCTGTAGCCAGCCAAGGGAGGGGAAAATTGGTGGAGAAGGGCGTCTTCCTCTCCAGAAAGCAGGGACTGAAGGATGATGAGATGAGAAGAGATTTCTGCCATGAAACCAGACAACAGCAGTGCAGTTTTAAGTTCCCGTGCAATTCTCACAAAAACAATGAGAAATCAAATAATGCTAATGTTATGGTCTAGCTGCACTGTGACTTTGGGGACCAGTAAGGAACCTTGCCACTTTCTGTAACATCTTTATGGCAAGTTTGATTTTGTGTTCCATTTAAATCATGCGCAGTCAGGCTTGCGTATCAGCCATTTAGAAGTTGGAGAGATTTGAGTGTTTTCGCTAGAGAACTTTCTTGTTTTCTAATAGCCTTGTGTGTGCGTGTAGTGTAACGTTTGGTTCCTAGAGGCGACCTGTGGTTAGGAGGCATGAAAGGGACTGAAACGTTTTGCCTTCTACTTTTGGTTTGGACAGTACCTCTGCTACCTTGGGCAGTTCTCCCTGGGACTCTTTTCCTCATCTGTAGAATGAGGTAGATGAAAAACAGGACTTCTGGGACGTCTTCCAGCTTTAGTATTACATTACTCCATTTCTTTGAAACTCCACAGCAGTTCCGTTTGTTTTATTTGTTTTTAAGAAGAGGAAGTGTGGGCTCTAGCTCTGCCTCCTACCTTGGTGAACAATTACTCTATCGTCGGAAAAATGATCATAATGTCCTCTGAACTCCTTGACTCAGATGTTTGTCATGATAATGGATGGAGAAGCATTTCTGAAACTGCAGTGTACTGCAGAAGTGAACACTGTTGATTATTTGAATGTCGAAAGTATAGCAGAGGACAACCAAGTCAGTGGGAAACCTCACCAGGATTTAGAAACCCTTCCCACCTGTTCAGTATTAAAACTGGAGAGTGTGAGTAGGATGAAATAAGCATAAACATCCACTTCTACAGGCCTACAGATGAGACTTTTAGGTTGACAAACTTGTTGGGTTGAATATAAACTCCTGGATAGAAGGGGTTGCATCTCCACCCTGAATTGTGTGATGGGATTCATCATGTGTGTACATCCAACACAGGATACACATGGGGACTAGTGAGTAATCGAGCCTAAAGGTTCACAATCTGGAGCTGGAAACACTTGAGTTTGAGACCTTGCTCTGTGCCATTTTCTGACTCGGTGACCTTAAGCAAGTTATTTAAGCGAATCTACAATTAGAGAAATTTTCTCTAAAATTGAACATATCATAGGATTCTTATGAGGCTTAAATAAGATAAAGCTTGTGAAATACTTACCACCTGCCTGGCACATAATAAGTCCTCATTAAGTGTTAACTAGATTTATTTTTATCATTGTTGTTATTTATTAGCTCCATTATCTCCTTACCTAGCAGAGGCTGACAACTCAGCTAGTTAAAGAGGTGACATCAAGCCTGGCTCAACTAGCTGGCAGTCATTGAAAACAAACATAAAAAAACCCTCATCTGCCAGTGGTATCTTGTTGCCCACTCAATTAGAAGAGGGAAAGATATGTGACATGATGATACAGTTGGCAAACATTTATATTCTGTTTGTTTATATGAAGCCAGAATGTTTATTTCCAGCTGTCAAGGTTGACATCTTAAGAGGCCATGGTTGTTACAAGTATTTTAAAAAGTGCTTTTGTAGAATTATCATCAGAAATAAGCTTATGAGCTAGGAGGATAGGCACGCCTTCTTGCTTTACAGTCAGACCCTGTTTTTAATCAGAAGTTCACAACAGTCATTTTACAAATAATTATTGAGGGCTTTCTACATGTATGACACTGTTCTAAGCCCAGATGATACAGAATTTAATGTTAAATAACTGTGTTTATTTAACATACACGTCACCCCTACTGTCATTGGTTTCATGTTCTAATGGAGGAATCATGTGAAAAAAGCAAATAAATTAAAATATCTTTAAAATATCTTTGTAAACTTTGTAAACTCCTTGGGATGACGCATACCATGAAGAAAACTGAAGCAAGGTAAGGAGAAAGAGTAATGGGCAGAATTACTTTCCCATCAATGAGTGGTCAGAGAAGGTCTGCCTGATGAGATATTTGAACAGAGCCATGCACGGAAGGGAAGAAGGGAGCCAGCGAGATAACATGGAGGACAAGCATTTCTGCCAAGAAGTGCATGCAAAGAAGAAGCAGTAAGTGCAAAGGTCCTGAGGCAGAGCATGCCTTAGGTGCCCAAGGAGCAACAAGGTCAGTGTGGTGGAGAACAGATGGAGACGGCAATTTTCACAAAATGTAACACCCCAGTATAGTGGGCACCAACCAACCAGAACAGATACTGTCTATCAGCAGCCAGTAAGCTGCACCTGTGTGTCTCCGCTGAGCATCAGCCTTGGTAGACAGTGAGATCAGGGAACATATCATGTGCCAGGATCATGTGCAGCCAGCATGTTATCTAGACTTAGCTCCATAAACCAACTTTACCCACAAAAGGTAAGGATTTTTCACTATTTATTTGGGTAGTATCCCATTCATTGATTCCATTTATTTTTAAAAGTGATTCTAAGAGACATTTCCAAAAATATTTCCAACATTGTTGGAAAAGAGGGTGTGTCAATATTCACTTGGATGTATATGTAGGTTTGTTAAAAACGAACCTGATCAGTGTTTTGTTTTGTTTTTTAAATTCAGCAGTTGTTCAGTGTCCTAATGATGTAGAGAGGTATGCAGCCTAACCTGCCTCTACTGGCTGCCTGGGTCCCTGGGAACTAGAATGGAAAGGGATGAAAGACATAATAATCAGATATTCAGAGGAAGCAGGTGGCAAATGGCCCCAAACCTTGGAAATAATACCCATACAAGAGAGGAAAAAGCCATTTAAACATATGTGACCTGGCTAGACAGGAAAGCCTCTGTGAGGTGGCAGAGAAGATAGGGCCAGCCTTGGTCTCTGGGTGCTGGAAAGATGCATTGGCTCTGCTTGATGTAGCTCCAGGTGGATCCCTTAACCAAGGCTCCTAGGAAATCTTTTACAAATTCTTTTTATTTTATTTTTTCTTAATGAGTTCAAAGTTTATTTCCACTGAATGGATGAGAAGGTCTTTCGGATCAAATGAGGAAAAAGCATCAAATTGCTTGAACTTTAAAATATTAGGTGATAATAAAAATTAGAACAAAAAATTTAAACTTAAAAAATAGATTTTATATCATCCTTGACTTTATCCATCCAGTTACTGGAAAGTTTCTTTGTTACACATTTCTGAGTAACATAACGTTATTACTTGGTATTTATAAAATACCTTCATGTAGAGCATATCTTATTTTTAATTTTTTTTTTAATCTTTATTGGAGTTTAATTGCTTTACAATGGTGTGTTAGTTTCTGCTTTATAAGAAAGTGAATCAGTTATACATATACATATATCACCGTATCTCTTCCCTCTTGCATCTCCCTCCCTCCTACCTTCCCTATCCCACCCCTCTAGGTGGTCACAGAGCACAGAGCTGATCTCCCTGTGCTATGCAGCTGCTTCCCAGTAGCTATCTATTTTACATTTGGTAGTGTATATATGTAAAAGCCACTTTCTCACTTTGTCCCAGCTTACCTTCCCCCTCCCCACATCCTCAAGTCCATTCTCTACATCTGCATCTTTATTCCTGTCCTGCTCGTAGGTTCATCAGAACCTTTTTTTTTTCTTAATTCCATATATATGTGCTAGCTTATGGTATTTGTTTTCCTCTTTCTGACTTCACTTTGTATGACAGACTCTAGGTCCATCCACCTCACTACAAATAACTCAATTTCGTTTCTTTTTATGGCTGAGTAATATTCCATTGTATATATGTGCCACATCTTCTTTATCCATTCATCTGTCAGTGGACACTTAGGTTGCTTCCATGTCCTGGCTATTGTAAATAGTGCTGCAGTGAACATCATAGTACATGACTCTTGTTGAATTATGGTTTTCTCCGGGTATATTCCCAGAAGTGGGATTGCTGGGTCATATGGTAGTTCTATATTTAGTTTTTTAAGGAACCTCCATACTGCTCTCCATAGTGGCTGTATCAATTTACATTCCCACTAACAGTGCAAGAGTGTTCCCTTTTCTCCACACCCTCTCCAGCATTTATTTTTTGTAGACGTTTTGATGATGGCCCTTCTAACTGAATGATACCTCATTCTGCTTGTGATTTGCATTTCTCTCATGATTAGTGATGTTGAGCATCCTTTCATGTGTTTGTTGGAAATCTGTATACCTTCTTTGGAGAAATGTCTATTTAGGTCTTCTGACCAGTTTCGGATTGTGTTGTTTGTTTTTTTTGATATTGAGCTGCATGAGCTGCTTGTATATTTTGGAGATTAATCCTTTGTCAGTTGCTTCATTTGCAAATATTTTCTCCCATTCTGAGGGCGGCCTTTTCATCTTGTTTATGGTTTCCTTTGCTGTTCAAAAGCTTTGAAGTTTCATTAGGTCCCATTTGTTTATTTTTATTTCCATTTCTCTAGGAGGTGGGTCAAAAAGGATCTTGCTGTGATTTATGTCATAGAGTGTTCTGCCTATGTTTTCCCCTAAGGGTTTTATACTGTCTGGCCTTACATTTAGATCTTTACTCCATGGAGTTTATTTTTGTGCATGGTGTTATGGAGTGTTCTAATTTCATTCTTCTACATGTAGCTGTCCAGTTTTCCTAGCACCACTTACTGAAGAGGCTATTTTTTCTCCATTGTATGGTCTTGCCTCCTTTATCAAAGATAAGGTAACCATATGTGCATTGCTTTTTCTCTGGGCTTTCTATCCTGTTCCATTGTTCTATATTTCTGTTTTTGTGCCTGTACCATACTGTCTTGATTACCGTACCTTAGTAATATAGTCTGAAGTCAGGGAGCCTGATTCCTCCAGCTCTGTTTTTCTTTCTCAAGATTGCTTTGGCTATTTGGGATCTTTTGTGCTTCCATACAAATTGTGAAATTTTTTGTTCTAGTTCTGTGAAAAATTCCATTGGTAGTTTGATAGGGATTGCATTGAATCTGTAGATTGCTTTGGGTAGTGTAGTCATTTTCACAATGTTAATTCTTCCAATCCAAGAACATGGTATATCTCTCCATCTGTTTGTATCATCTTTAATGTCTTTCATCAGTGTCTTGTAGTTTTCTGCATACAGGTCTTTTGTCTCCATAGGTAGGTTTATTCCTAGGTATTTGATTCTTTTTGTTGCAATGGTAAATGGGAGTGTTTCCTTAATTTCTCGTTCAGATATTTTGTTGTTAGTGTATAGGAATGCAAGAGATTTCTATGCATTAATTTTGTATCTTGCTACTTCACTAAATTCATTGATTAGCTCTAGTAGTTTTCTGGTGGCATCTTTAGGATTCTCTATGTATAGTATGTCATTTGCAAACAGTAACAGTATTACTTTTTCTTTTCTGATTTGGATTCCTTTTATTTCTCTTTCTTCTCTGATTGCTGTGGCTAAAACTTCCAAAATTATGTTGAATAATAGTGGTGAGAGTGGGCAACCTTGTCGTGTTCCTGATCTTAGTGGAAATGGTTTTTCACCATTGAGAATGATGTTGGCTGTGGGTTTGTCATATATGGGCTTTATTATGTTGAGGTAAGTTCCCTCTATGCCTACTTTCTGCAGGGTTTTTATCACAAACGGGTCTTGAACTTTGTAAAAAGCTTTTTCTGCATATATTGAGTTGATCATATGGTTTTTATTCTTCAATTTGTTAATATGGTGTATCACATTGATTGTTTTGCGTATATTGAAGAATCCTTGCATTCCTGGGATGAACCCCACTTGATCATGGTGTATGATCCTTTTCATGTGCTGTTGGATTCTGTTTGCTAGTATTTTGCTGAGGATTTTTGCATCTATGTTCATCAGTGATATTGGCCTGTAGTTTTCTTTTTTTGTGACATCTTTGTCTGGTTTTGGTATCAGGGTGATGGTGGCTTCGTAGAATGAGTTTGGGAGTGTTCCTCCCTCTGCTATATTTTGGAAGAGTTTGAGAAGGATAGGTGTTAGCTCTTCTCTAAATGTTTGATAGAATTCGCCTGTGAAGCCATCTGGTCCTGGGCTTTTGTTTGTTGGAAGATTTTTAATCACAGTTTCAATTTCAGTGCTTGTGATTGGTCTGTTCATATTTTCTATTTCTTCCTGATTCAGTCTTGGCAGTTTGTGCATTTCTAAGAATTTGTCCATTTCTTCCAGATTGTCCATTTTATTGGCATAGAGTTGCTTGTAGTAGTAATCTCTGATCCTTTGTATTTCTACAGTGTCAGTTGTTACTTCTCCTTTTTCATTTCTAATTATGTTGATTTGAGCCTTTTTCCTTTTTTTCTTGATGAGTCTGTCTAATGGTTTATCAATTTTGTTTATCTTCTCAAAGAACCAGCTCTTGGTTTTATTGATCTTTGCTGTTGTGTCCTTGATTTCCTTTTCATTTATTTCTGATTTGATATTTATGATTTCTTTCCTTCTGTTAACTTTGGGTTGTTTTTGTTCTTCTTTCTCTAATTGCTTTAGGTGTAAGTTTAGGTTGTTTATTTGAGATTTTTCTTGTTTTTTGTGGTAGGATTGTATTGCTATAAACTTCCCTCTTAGAACTGCTTTTGCTGCATCCCATAGGTTTTAGGTCATTTTGTTATCATTGTCATTTGTTTCTAGGTATTTTTTTAATTTCCTCTTTGATTTCTTCAGAGATCTCTTGGTTATTTAATAGTGTATTGTTTAGTCTTCATGTGTTTGGATTTTTTACAGATTTTTTCCTGTAATATCTAGTCTCATAGCATTGTGGTTGGAAAAGATACTTGGTATTATTTTAATTTTCTTAAATTTACCAGGGCTTGCTTTATGACCCAAGGTATGATCTATCCTGGAGAATGTTCCATGAGCACTTGAGAAGTGTATTCTCTTGTTTTTGGATGGAATGTCCTATAAGTAATCAGTTAAGTCCATCTTGTTTAATGTGTCATTTAAAGCTTGTGTTTCTTTATTTATTTTCATTTTGGGTGATTTGTCCATTGGTGAAAGTGGGGTGTTAAAGTCCCCTACTATGATTGTGTTATTGTCGATTTCCCCTTTATGGCTGTTAGCGTTTGCCTTATGTATTGAGGTGCTCCTATGTTGGGTGCATAAATATTTACAATTGTTATATCTTCTTCTTGGATTGATCCCTTGATCATTATGTAGTGTCTTTCTTTGTCTCTTGTAATAGTCTTTATTTTAAAGTCTATTTTGTCTGATATGAGAATTGCTACTCCAGCTTTCTTTTGATTTCCATTTGCATGGAATATCTTTTTCCATCCCCTCACTTTCAGTCTGTATGTGTCCCTAGGTCTGAAGTGGGTCTCTTGTAGACAGCATATATATGGGTCTTGTTTTTGTATCCATTCAGCCAGTCTACGTCTTTTGGTTGGAGCACTTAATCCATTTACATTTAAGGTAATTATTGATATGTATGTTCCTATTACCATTTTCTTAATTGTTTTGGGTTTGTTATTGTAGGTCTTTTCCTTCTCTTGTGTTTCCTGCCTAGAGAAGTTCCTTTAGCATTTGTTGTAAAGCTGGTTTGGTGGTGCTGAATTCTCTTAGCTTTTGCTTGTCTGTAAAGGTTTTAATTTCTCCATCAAATCTGAATGAGATCCTTGCTGGGTAGAGTAATCTTGGTTGTAGGTTTTTCCCTTTCATCACTTTAAATATGTCCTGCCAGTCCCTTCTGGCTTGCAGAGTTTCTGCTGAAGGATCAGCTGTTAACCTTATGGGGATTCCCTTGTATGTTATTTGTTGCTTTTCCCTTGCTGCTTTTAATATTTTTTCTTTGTATTTAATTTTTTTTTTTTTTTTTTGGCGGTACGCAGCCCTCTCATTGTTGTGGCCTCTCCCGTTGCAGAGCACAGGCTCTGGATGCGCAGGCTCAGCTGCCATGGCTCACAGGCCCAGCTGCTCCGCGGCATGTGGGATCTTCCCGGACCGGGACACGAACCCGTGTCCCCTGCATCGGCAGGCGGACTCTCAACCACTGTGCCACCAGGGAAGCCCTGTATTTAATATTTGATAGTTTGATTAATATGTATCTTGGCATGTTTCTCCTTGGGTTTATCCTGTATGGGACACTCTGTGCTTCCTGGGCTTGATTTGCTATTTCCTTTCCCATATTAGGGACGTTTTCAACTATAATCTCTTCAAATATTTTCTAAGTCCCTTTCTTTTTCTCGTCTTCTTCTGGGACCCCTATAATTCGAATGTTGGTGCATTTAATGTTTTGCCAGAGGTCTCTGAGACTGTCCTCAGTTCTTTTCATTCTTTTTTTCTTTATTCTGCTCTGCAGTAGTTATTTCCACTATTTTATCTTCCAGGTTACTTATCCATTCTAAAGCCTCAGTTATTCTGCTATTGATTCCTTCTAGAGAATTTTTAATTTCAGTTATTGCATTGTTCATCATTGTTTGTTTGCTCTTTAGTTCTTCTAGGTCCTTGTTAAACGTTTCTAATATTTATTCTATTTCCAAGATTTTGGATCATCTTTACTATCATTACTCTGAATTCTTTTTCAGGTAGACTGCCTATTTCCTCTTCATTTGTTTGGTCTGGTGGGTTTTTACCTTGCTCCTGCATCTGCTGCGTGTTTTTCTGTCTTCTCATTTTGCTTGACTTACTGTGTTTGGGGTCTTCTTTTGCAGGCTCCTTGTTTGTAGTTCCTGTTGTTTTTGGTGTCTGCCCCCAGTGGCTAAGGTTTGTTCAGTGGGTTGTGTAGGCTTCCTGGTGGAGGGGATTAGTGCCTGTGTTCTGGTGGATGAGGCTGGATCTTGTCTTTCTGGTGGGCAGGACCGCGTACAGTGGTGTGTTTTGGGATGTCTGTGACCTTATGTTTTTAGGGAACCTCTCTGCTAATGGGTGGTTTTGTGTTCCCGTCTTGCCAGTTGTTTGGCATAGGTTGTTCAGCGCTGGAGCTTGCTAGTCGTTGAGTGGAGCTGGGTCTTAGCGTTGCGATGGAGATCTCTGGGAGAGTTCTTGCCGATTGATTTTATGTGGGGCCAGGAGGTCTCTGGTGGACCAATGTCCTGAACTTGGCTCTCCCACCTCAGAGGCTCAGGCCTGACACCTGGCCGGAGCGCCAAGACCCTATCAGCCGCACGGCTTTCTAAAGAGAGCAGTGTGTGTGGTGAGTCTGGCCTCCAGCCAGTGGGTCCAACGCTGACACACTCCCACGTCTGCTCCTGTTAAAAATTCTTTGAGGGAAAACTAAGGCAGCAATTCTGAAGCCCATTATAAAGTTGATGGGGCAAGGACCACCAGCCCTATAGTGTCTGCCTCATTGAGGGCAGTAGCAGCAGCAATGAGATTGATCGTGATCAGTAGCAGAAGCTTAAGTGAATTCACCTGGGGCACCTTACAGCCCAGCAGCAGCTGTGATATGACTGCTGTCAGGGACAGTGGGGATGCATGGTACGGGTTTCACAGCTGCTAAGATCCCAGGACACTGTATATGTAGTAAAACGTATAATTGCAGTAGCAGAATGTAATGGCACACAAGGAGAACGCATAAGCCACGTGTTTCATAGCAGATCCCCAAGGTAATCAAGAGTTTCATACTGGCTATTACTTTTTCATTCATGCATGTGTCCGTTCACTCACAGGACCAATAAGTGTATGGTTGGAGCTGTCCACTGCTTCCCCTCCCCCAGTCTGGTTTGGAAGCTGAGGGAGCATGAGTTACACAAGTTTTCAAGATGTTAACAATCACAAAGGATTGTGTGGCTTTTGGCTCTAGAATCTGAAAGTGCCAGGTGTATCTGGATTTCACTACTGCATAGCAGTGTGTCTTCTTTTTGTGAGCCTTTTAAATGGGGTAGTAATAGGACTTGTAAGCTTCCTATGAGAATTACTGGGATAATATATGAAAAGCACTTAGCTCTGTGCCTGGCATAATAGACACATTAAAGCTAGTTCTGATGATTCAAAATGGGAATAGAATTATAGACTGGGGAGTGTGGGGGAAGAGGAGGAGACAAAAGAAAAGGAAGAAGGTCGAGCAGAGGGGGAGGAAAGGAGCTGGGGAGGGGAACATGCAGGGGAAAAAATAGCCGAGAAAAAAAATCAAACAAATATGCCAAGCTATGTGAAGACAAAATATTCAAGCTCCCTATAAATTTTAAGAGAGTCAGAAATCATTTAAGAACCAGAGACTGATAGACTGGAAGGGGCCCTAAATGATGTTATTTTAAAGGAGAAGAATTTTTTTTTTACACAAAGAAGAAATGATTTTAACAGTAGGGTTTTAGATGGTCATTGGAATCAAATGATTGCTTTTATTCCTGTTTGCTGAGTTCCTGTAAACGGTGAGATGAGTAATACTTTCTGAGCATCCCTGAAACAAGATAGTGATTAAAGAGAATGCTAGAGTTGTGTCTGATGGTTATTAAGATGGAGATTCCAGAGTACAGTTAATAGCCATTCCATTCATTTCAGATTGAACTAACCAAGCCATTCCAAACCAAAGGAGATTTTGGACTCAAATTCCTTCAATCTATCTGTCTACTTCCAATTCTAAGAGGTAACTGTCAGCTTAAAATTCAGTGCCTGGCCGAATTCAGATGTGATAGGTGATTATTTTTTTTACCAGTCCCTTCCTAAATAATAGGAGGACATGGAGAATTTGAGTGGTTTGCTGGAAGTTACATAGCTGGCATAAACCCCATCTGTCAATAGCATTTCAGAAGATCTTGCTTTATTCTGGATGTGATTTGGGTAGTTTCTTCCCCTTAGGTAAAATGATGTTTTTCTATCCACCCTCATCCTGGAGTTGTTTTATCATTTTGGTTTTTTACAACTTGCTGACCTTTTTCCTAAATAGGTTATTTGGTTATACAACCAGTAAACTTTGTGTTTGGGAGATTTTGCCCAAGGAGGTTGAATATATTTTTATCTGAATGTGTCCATATATTTCAATATGTATTTGAAAGCTGCTAAGGTTATATAGCACTATGAAATTTCCTGCTCCACAAAATAAAATGAAAACAAATGCCCTTTTCCTGTAACAAGACATTTTCAAAAGTTCAAAACATGTAAAAATGAGGCTTTATTCTGTAAGAAGTAAAATCAGAAATAAATACAGGATCTCGCCCTTTTTCATAATGCCATTATATTCTGTGTACATGTGTAAGTAATTTCCCATTTAAGTTCTATAAAAGATTGATCATATTTAGATGTATGTAATATGTTTCTAAACATTTTAGCCACTTAATATCATTTTCTAATCAAAATGACATCTGCAAGATAAAAATAAAATTTAGAACATTTGTTTTTGGAATAACTTTTCTACCATAACAGCTATACTGTCAAAACACACTGAAGGTGTTTACTGCAAAATCTATAGGGTAGAATGAACCTCAGAATAGGTCTGCCAGCCATGAAGTACTTAAATTAAAGCAAATTTCAGCAATATTAAAAACAGATCAAAACATTCTGTCCAGCCCAAGTCCAGCCCGTTCCATAACTGGATTGTAAACTTTTCTACCCCTCCAAAACAAGGGGGAGACAGAAGAAAAAGGTCTGTTTCATGGTAGTGACAATACTGAATAATTAAAAAGGGGGGGTGGATAGGACCTCAAGATCCAGATATAAAATGATTACAGCTGCCCCTTAACACAGGTTTGAACTGTGCAAGTCCACTTACACACGGATACTCTTCGGTAGTAAAAACTACAGTACTGGGCAGTCCATGGTTAGTTAAGTCTGTGGATGTTGTTGACTTGCAGACGTGAAGGGCAGACTGTTATACATGGATTAAACCCCCATGTTGCTCAAGGGACAAGCGTACTTCCAAGAGGGTGACCTGTGGTAAATTACACGAACAAGTAAGATGTAATTGAGCCTACTCTGTAAAGTCACACGGAAGTTTGAGACATGGGATCTACGCCCATGAACTTGCAAAATAGCTACTGGCATTGACATCTGAAAAGTTAGGAAGCATCTAACAAATGTAAAACATTTGTATTACTTTCGTATTGCTTCCATAACAAGTTATCACAAATTTAGTGGCTTAATACAGCACAAATTGACTGCCTTATAGTCCTAGGGGTCAGAAGTCTGAATTAGTTTCACTGGGCTGAAGTCAAGGCATAGACAGGCTTTTGCATTCTTTCTGGAGGTTCTAGGGGAGAATTTGTTTCCTTTTTCCAGCTTCTAGCGTCGCCTGTACTTCTTGGGTCATGGCCCCCTCTGCATCCTCAAAGCCAGTAGTGTAGCATCGTCCACGTCTCTCTCTATGACCTCTGTTTCCATTGTCATGTCTCCTCTGATTCAGCTTTCATAGTTACATTTCCTCCTCTCCCTCTGACCTCCCACTCTGGTCTTAGTGTGTTTTTTGAAAACAGATTTGCGTGTTTACCTTGTACCAGGAATTATTATTATTATTATTACAGTATAAGTAAAATAATAACTGATAACAATTACAACAATTAATGATAAGTGGGCTCTGCCCCCAAGGACTTCATGTCTGATAAAGGGAAACACAGAAATAGAAAATAATAATTGGATGTCATAAGAATTGTGAAAGCTGCTTGACCCTAGTGTTATGGGACCGCCACATGCCTCACTCCAGTTCTGATTCCTCAACCATTGTCTACTCTTTTTTTTTTTTTTTTTTTTTTTTCGGGGGACCGCGGGCCCCTCGCTGTTGTGGCCTCTTCCGTTGCAGAGCACAGGCTCCGGACGCACAGGCTCAGCGGCCATGGCTCACGGGCCCAGCCGCTCCGCGGCACGTGGTATCTTCCCGGACCGGGGCACAAACCCGTGTCCCCTGCATCGGCAGGCGGACTCTCAACCACTGTGCCACCAGGGAAGCCCTGTCTACTCTTCTTAATCTGCTTCTCCCTTACCTGTTCCTGTGACCTGTCTTATTTCCAATAGGAGCCCTCTGTGCAAATAAGATAGCTGTGTAGTCAGAAATTATCCATGTGCCTCCTCATCAACCTGGAAGCATCTACACTACCCCTTACCGCCTGTGGGATAAAGTCTTATCTCCAAGAGCCTGACTTGCCAAGCCTTCAACAATTTGGCATTATCCTACCAGCCAGCTAATTTCTTTCTGTACCCTACCCTCACCATATCCCCCCAAATGAAGCCTTTGTGTTTCAGTTTTAAGGTCAACTTCCTAGGGGAATTATTTAATATCAGTATTTTAAAAAATCATATAGATCCCATTATTGCTTCACCTTATCTAATGTCTATGCCTTGTTTCCCAATTCATTGGCAAATAATTAAGGGCTAGGACTCTGTTACAGTCATCTATCAATTATGAGCACCTTGGACAGTGCCTTGCCAGACAGGTGCCTAGTGAATGAATGTGCAGTATTACAATACATAGCTTGACTGTTGATAAGACAATTACAAATGTAGATTGCCATATGGTCCTTTTATACAGTAAGATCACTCACCGGCATTAGTGATGTCCTGTAATTATTAAGAGCTTTTAAAAGGCTATTTAATAATACTTAGGGGAAAAAGCAGACCATTGGCATGAGGAGTTAGTTTTTAAGAAAATTATTCTGGCAGCCATATGCATGAGGGGTTGAAGAGGTGAGGGAAACTGGAGGCAGGTAGACAAGCCGTAAGGCAGATGCAGTAAATCAAGCATAAGAGGTGAGTGAGTATCTGGAAGGAGTTTCCCAAACACCTAGCATAGCCTATTAACATCCATTATTTAAATGTCGCTAAAGCTTATATGACAAATGGAAATAAGTTATCAGGCTTTATTCCATTAATTGACCAAAAAAGGTCCATTTTTAGGCAAGTGAGACCAGAGTGAATTCCAGATTTCTCACAGCAGTGATTTTTAAGCCTAATCTTCAAAGAATTCCTTTGCCACTGTGAGATTTATTTTTATTAGTATCACATCGATGTGTACATTGATGGTTTTATAGGAATTAAATAGCCTGCATCTTTCGCTAAAAAAAGAACACATACTTGTATTACAATCACAAATAAGATTTTTAGAATAAAAATTGAACATACTGATAGTGGGGATGCCAGTCATAATTTGATTTGATTCAAGACAGCCGATGCTTGTCTCTCTTCATGCTGCTCTCAATGATTGGTTGTACTTTTTAATTAGGGAGAATATGAGCTGTGCAAAATTGATGTCTAGAATATTAAAGTAAAAAGTGGAAGGTTTATCCACAGTCTTCTGAACAATGATCTTTCATGAAGTACAATTTATATATAATGAAACACACATATCTTAAGTGTACAATTTGAATTTTGACAATGGATTCACTTGTGTATCCACACCATAACAGAGCTACCCATCTGCTCCCACCTGTCAGTCTCCACCCTACATAAGCATCATTCTTCTGATTTCCATCACCATAGGTTAGTTTTATTTTTGAATTTTATTCCAGTGGAATCATACAGTAGGTACTTGATCTGGATCCTGTCGTTCAGCATAAGGTTTTGGAGATTCGTTATTGTTGGGTTTGTATCAGTAGTTCATTCTTTTTTTTTTTTTTTTTTTTTTTGAGTCCTTTTTTTTTTTTTTGTACTTGATCTGGATCCTGTCGTTCAGCATAAGGTTTTGGAGATTCGTTATTGTTGGGTTTGTATCAGTAGTTCATTCTTTTTTTTTTTTTTTTTATTGTTGAGTCCTATTCTGTTTTGTAAACATACAACTTGTTTGTACATTATCCTTTTGATGGACATTTAGGTTGTGTCCAGTTTTTTACTCTTAAGAATTAAGCTGCTAAGAAAGTTTTTAAGAGTGTCTCTATATGTTTTCATTGTTGATTAAATACCTAGGAGTAGAACTGCTGACTCAAAGGCTGGCTGGATGCTCAACCTTATAAACTGTCAGTTTCTGAAGATAGTTGTGCCATTTAACACTCCCGTCAGCAATAGATGAGCAGTTAATTTGCTTTGCATAATTTGGTGTTGTCAGTCTTCTGTTGCATGGAAGTAGTACCTCACTGAGGCTTTAATCTGCATCTTTCTGAGTAAAGTTGATATTGAGCATCTTTTCATGTGCTTATTGGATGTTCATATATCTTTCTTGTGAGGTGTTTTTCATTGGGCTGATTGTCTTTTATTATTGATTGGTAGAATTATATATTGTGCATACAAGTCTTTTGTCAAATATACATACTACAAATATTTATTCACAGTCTGTGTAACATGCCCGTTTTCTTTCCTAAACTGTCTTTGGATGAGCAGAAGTTTTCAACTTTGGTGAAGTCTACTTTATCAATTTTTTTATATTTAGTGCTTTTTGTGTCCAAAGAAATCTTTTCCTTTTCCAAGATAGCAATTATTCTCTCGTGTTTTCTTTGCAAAACGATGTAATTTTAGCGTTTAAGTTTAGGTCTCTGCTGCAGTTTGAGTTGACTTTTATATACGGTATGAGACAGGGGTTGGGATTCATTTTCTACGCGTTATCCGGTTGACCTTGTGCCATTTGTTTACAAGACTTTCTTTTCTTGCGTTGAATAGCTTTGACAACCTTGTTGAAAATCAGTTAACCATATACGTGGATCCGTCTTTGGACTGTGTTCTGTTTTATTGGTTCCTTTGTCAATCCCTACTCCAGTACCACACTGCTCTGATTACTGTAGCTATACAGTAAGCCTGGAAATGGTGTAGTTTAAGTCCTTCAACTATGTTTTTCTTTTGCAAGATTCCTTTGGCTATTTCAGATCTTTCTAATTTCTATGTAAATATTAAAATCAGTCCATTGCTATAAAAAAGTCTTCTGGGATTTTGGTTGGGATTCCATGGAATCTGTAGTTGAATTTGGAGATAATTTGACATCCTAACAATATTGAGTCTTCCAGTCCATGAACATGGATATCTCAACAGTGTATAGTAGATTTCAATGAAGAGGTCTTACACATCTTTTGTTAAATTATTTCCTAAGTATTTTAAACTTTGTATGCCATTTTAAGTGGAATTATTTTATATAATTTTCTAATTGTTTGCTGCTAGTATATAGAAATACAGTTGTTATTTTCTATTGACTTTATGCCCTGTGATTTCGCTAAGTTCACTTGTGAGTTCAAATAATTCTTTTGTAAATCCCTTAGCATTTTCTAGATAGACAGTCATGTCTTTTTGAAATAAAAGTTATATTTCTGCCTTTAGGTCATTACATTTTATTTCTAACCTTATTGTACAAGCTTATTATACTCCAGAATAAGTTGTCAAACAAAGGTGATAAGAGGAGATGTTTTCCTTGCTCCTGATCTTAGGGAAAAACTGAATGTTCCCAGTCTTAGGGAGAAAATATTCAACATTTCACTATTAGATATTAGCTGTAGGTTTCTTTTTGTGGTTGCCTTTTATCAGATTGAGAATGTTCAAATCTATTCCTGATTTTCTGAGGACTTTTATTATGACTACGTTTGAATTTCATCAAAGGTTTTTTCTGCATCATTTGTAAAATAATCATAAGGGGATTTTTCTCCTTAATTCTGTTATTGTGGTGAATTATATTGTTTATTTTCAAACGTTAAACCAACCTTTACTTCCTGGGATAAACCTAACTTGCTTGTATTGTATTACCTTTTTATATATTGCTGAATTTGATTTGCTAATTTTTTTTTCTTTTTTCTTTTGCGGTACGCGTGCCTCTCACTGTTGTGGCCTCTCCCGTTGCGGAGAACAGGCTCCGCACGCGCAGGCTCAGCGGCCATGGCTCATGGGCCTCGCTGCTCCGCGGCATGTGGGATCTGCCCAGACCGGGGCACGAATCCGTATTTTCTGCACCGGCAGCACCGGCAGACAGACTCCCAACCACTGCGCCACCAGGGAAGCCCTGATTTGCTAATGTTTTAAGCACCTTTATTCTGTACTCATGAAGGTTATTGATCTGTAGTTTTCTTTTAATGTATTTGTCTGATTTGAATAATGGTACTACTGGCCTCATAAAATTAGTTGAGAATTGTTCCCATCACCTCTATTTTTAAAAATCGTTTGTGTAAGATTGATAGTCTTTCTTCACTAAATGGTTGACAGAGTATACCACTGAAGCCATGTGGGCCAGTGTTTCCTTTGAAGGAACATTTTATAATTCAATTTTCTTTAATAGATACAGGACAATTAAGAGTTTCTATTTGATCTATTTTATCTTACATCAACTCTAGTAGATTGAGGTTTTCAAGGAATTTGTGTATTTCATTGAAGTTGTTGAATTTATTAGCATAAAATTGTGCGTAATATTCTGTTATTTTATTGACATCTGTATGATGCCTAGTGGTATCCCCTGTGTTCCTGAAACTGATAATTTGAGTCTTCTCCCTTTTTTGCTTAATCAATTTTGCTGACATTAATCATCTTAGTATTCATTAATCTTATTCATCTCTCAGATAGCCATCTTCTAACTATGTTAATTTCCTTTGCTTGCTTGCTTTTTCATTGCTTTCTGCTCTTATTTCCTACACTCTACTTATTTGGGATCAATTTACACCTTTCCTATTTTCTTACAGTGAAACTTATTGATTTTTGTTTGTTTGTTTGTTTTGCGATACGTCGGCTTCTCACCATTGTGGCCTCTCCCATTGCAGAGCACAGGCTCCAGACGCGCAGGCTCAGCAGCCATGGCCCACGGGCCCAGCCGCTCCGCGACATGCGGGATCCTCCCATACCGGGGTACGAACCCGCATTCCCTACATCGGCAGGCGGGCTCCCAACCACTGCACCACCAAGGAAGCCCACTTAAATTATTGATTTTAAACCACTCTTGGGATACAAGCGTTTATGGCATAGCATATGGTCTGTCCTGGAGAATCCTCCATGTAAGCTTAAAAAAGTGTGTATTCTGCATACATTGGGGAAAGTGTTCTATAAATGTCAGTTAGATTGAGTTGGTTGATAATGTTTTATATCATTGCTGCTGTTCTGCCCAATTGTTCTATCAATTATTGAAATCTCCAAATAATATCTATTTTTCCTTTTAATTCTATCTGGTTTTGCTCTGTTGTTAGGTACACATATTTATCATTGTTAAATTCCTCTGATGTTTTGACCCTGTAATTACATAAAACATCTCTCTTTGTCTTCGCTAATAGTTCTTGACCTGGAGTCTATTTTGCCTGATGTTAATGTAGCCTCTCCAGCTCTCTCGTGCTTACTGTTTGAATTCATATCTGTTTTCATGCTTTCACATTCAATTCAGTTGCGTCCTTGAATCTAGAGTGTGTCTCTTATAGAGAGCATGTAGTAGGATCGTTTTGAAATCGAGTCTGACAACTGCTATCTTTTGATTAGTTTTTAACCATTCATATATAATGTAATAGTAATATAGTTGGATTTAATATAGTTCAGATTTCCCATTTCACTATTTTTCTGCGTGCCTTCTTTTTTGTTCCTCTGTTCCTCCTTGACTGCCTTTTGTCATATTCTTAGTATTACCATTTTAATTCCTCTGTTGATTTTTAAACTATGTTTTTATTGAGATATAATTAACATATAACACTGTGTTTCATGCATGCAACACAACAATTCAATATTTGTATATACTGTGAAAAGATCACCATAATAAATCTAGTTAACATCGGTCACCATACATAGTTACAAGATCTCATCACAAGAAAAAATTTGTAAGATTTATTCTCTTACCAACTTTCTAATATACAATGCAGTATTATTAGTTATAGTCACCATGCTGTACATTACATCCCTATGACTTGTTTTTGTTTGTTTGTTTTCTTGGCGGTAGAATTATTTTTTCTTCACACACACACACACACACACACACACACACTGTATTTTATTTTTACAAGAGATAAATAAACTGACACCAAGCATTGTAAATGGATGACCACAACAAAAACAACAATGATTGCAATTACCAAACATGAAACACACTCATACTATGTCATAATATTGACATTCAGTCCAGTAGCCCTCCACTGTAACAGCTCCTTTACTTTGCAGTGAAAATTGATTTGTATATTTTTTGCCTCTGAGTCCTTGTGGGATTTTTTTTTTCATTCAAAGTCACAAAAATTATAATCATCCTCATTACTTCACTCAGTCCCATGTAATTAATTTTTTTTCATCTTGATCTTTTCTTAGCACTTTTATGAATTCATCAGTTTTCCATTAGAGTTCTGAAAAAGCTTATTCAGTTCAGCAGTATAGTCAGTTACCAGAAACCTGTACTTGTCAGAGTCTTTCCCATGAATTCCTTGAAGATGAAACCCTTTCATAGGAACATTTTTGCAAAAGCATCAGAGTACACCCAGAGCTGTCTGTAAATGACAAAAGACTTAAAAATGACCACGGTTAAAGATTTGATGAGAGTTCATAGTAATGCAATTGACAAGGAAATTTAGTTATTTCTGAGATATACATTTTAAAGTAATAACTAGAATTATGACTTATAACATTATACCAGAACATATAAGATTTTTAGAAATTTCATGTAATGTCTGAAACATTTATATTAACATATTTCCATACAAATAACCCAAAGAAAGTTTAGTATTAGTTGTTTTGTTTTTTATACTGCAGGTTCTTATTAGTCATCAATTTTATACACATCAGTGTATACATGTATGACTTGTTTTATAATTGGAAATTTATACCTTTTAATCACCTTCACCCATAATGTCCACCCTAAACTATATTTTTAAATTATTTTCCTAGTAGTTGATTAAGGGATTATAACATTTTTCACAGTCTCCTTCACATTAACACTAACTTAATTCAGTAAAGTACAGAAATTTGTTTCAAAATTACTCCACTCCCTCCCCCATGTTAATATTGTCATATATAATTATAGCTATATAAGTAATAAGCCCAATAAAATAGTCCTATGCTGTCTTATTTCCCATCTAAGTTCTTTAAAAGACACAATTTACATAAAGCAGTAATCATATTTCTATAGAGTATTTTATATTAACACACATATTTACCATTTCTAGTGCTTTTCATTTTACCCACTGGATTTAAGTCATTGTCTAGAGTTCAGTCCCTTTTAGCCAGATGGGCTCTTCAGTACTTTTTTTTTTTTTTTTTGCGGTACGCGGGCCTCTCACTGCTGTGGCCTCTCCTGTTGCAGAGCACAGGCTCCGGATGCGCAGGCTCAGCGGCCATGGCTCATGAGCCCAGCTGCTCCACAGCATGTGGGATCTTCCCGGAACGGGGCACGAACCCGTGTCCCCTGCATCGGCAGGCGGACTCTCAACCACTGCGCCACCAGGGAAGCCCTCTTCAGTATTTTTATAAAGCCAAGAGTAATTTTTAATTAGTCTAATTTTTAACTAGTCTGGATACTAGCAACAAATTCTCTCAGTCTTTATTTACGAATTTGACTTTCATTTTTGAGGGATAGCTTTTCTGCATATAGAATTCTTGGTTTATAGGGTTTAAAAAAATTCCTTTCATCATTTTGATTTTGTCATTCCACTGCCTTCTGGCCTCCATTGACTCTGGTGAGAAGAAGTCTGCCATTATTTTTTATTGATCCTCTGCTGTATGGAATTACTTATTTTTCTCTTTCCGTGTTTAGAATTGTCTGTCTTTGGCTTTCCACACTTTTACTATGATGTATTCAGATGTGAATCTCTTTGTATTTATTTTACTTGCATCTTGTTGAACTTCTTGGATATGTAAATTAATAGTCTTCATCAGATTCAATGGAGGAATCAAAAGCTTTACAGACAAGCAAAAGCTAAGAGAATTCAGCACCACCAAACCAGCTCTACAACAAATGCTAAAGGAACTGCTCTAGGCAAGAAACACAAGAGAAGAAAAGGACCTACAAAAACAAACCCAAAACAATTAAGAACATGGTCATAGGAACATATATATCGAAAATTACCTTAAACGTGAACGGATTAAACACTCCAACCAAAAGACACAAGATTGCTGAATGGATACAAAAACAAGACCCATATATATGCTGTCTGCAAGAGACCCACTTCAGACCTAGGGACACATACAGACTGAAAGTGAGGAGATGGAAAAAGATATTCCAGGCAAATGGAAATCAAAGAAAGCTGGAGTAGCAATACTCATATCGGATAAAATAGACTTTAAACTAAAGAATGTTACAAGAGACAAGGAAGGACACTACATCATGATCAAGGGATCAATCCAAGAAGAAGATATAACAATTATAAATATATATGCACCCAACATAGGAGCACCTCAATACATAAGGCAACTGCTAACAGCTATAAAAGAGGAAATCGACAGTAACACAGTAATAGTGGGGGACTTTAACACCTCACTTACACCAATGGACAGATCATCCAAAATGAAAATAAATAAGGAAACAGAAGCTTTAAATGACACAATAGACCAGATAGATTTAGTTGATATTTATAGGACATTCCATCCAGAAACAGCAGATTACACTCTCTTCTCAAGTGCGCATGGAGCATTCTCCAGGATAGATCACATCTTGGGTCACAAATCATGCCTCAGTAAATTTAAGAAAATTGAAATCATATCAAGCATCTTTTCTGACCACAATGCTATGAGATTAGAAATGAATTACAGGGAAAAAATGTAAAAAACACAAGCACATGGAGGCTAAACAATATGTTACTAAATAACCAAGAGATCACTGAAGAAATCCAAAGGAAATCAAAAAATACCTAGAGACAAATGACAATGAAAACACGATGACCCAAAACCTATGGGATGCAGCAAAAGCAGTTCTAAGAGGGAGGTTTATAGCTATACAAGCCTACCTCAAGAAACAAGAAAAATCTCAAATAAACAATCTAACCTTACACCTGAAGGAACTAGAGAAAGAAGAACAAACAAAACCCAAAGTTAGCAGAAGGAAAGAAATCATAAAGATCAGAGCAGAAATAATGAAATAGAAACAAAGAAAATAGCAAAGATCAACAAAACTAAAAGCTGGTTCTTTGAGAAAAAAAAAATAGTCTTTATCATATTTGGGAAGTTTCAACTATTATTTCTTCAAGAATTTTCCTGCCTTTGCCTTTTTCTCTCCTTTCCTGCTGGGCCTCTCACATATGTTTGCATGCTTGATATTCTACAGGTCACTAAGGGTCTGTACATTTATCTTTATCTTCAGATTGGATTATTTCTGTTGATCAACATTGAATTGCACTGATTCTTCTGCTATTTCAGAGCTATTATTACTTTCTAGTGAATTTTTATTTCAGCTACTATATTTTTCAACTCCAGAATTCTTTTTATAATTTTTCTGTCCTTCTTGATGATCTCTCTCTATTTATTCATTTATTGTTGTCATACTTTTCTGTAATTCATCAAATATGGTTTCCTTTACTACTTTGAACACATTTATAATAGCTTCTTTGAAGCCTTTGTCTACTATATAATCAGGGAACATTAGAGTTGGTTTCTAATGACTACTTTTTTTCCATGAATATGTGTCACACTTTCCTGTTTCTTCAAATGTCTCACAGTTTTTTTTGTTGAAAACTTGATAATGTAGCAACTCTGGATTCTGATATTTTCCCTGAAGGTTATCGTTGTTGCTGTTTTTTGTTTCACTCTTTAGTAATTTGCCCGACATTCTGTGAAATCTGTCTCCCCTATAGTATGCTTCCACTGATATCTCTGCTTAGTTTGTATGTAGACATATACATAGGTTTTTTGTTTGTTTTAGTTTTTAGGTCTGGTATTCTGGGAGTCATCACACATGTCCATATAGGTTGGTCATGAGAGGTTGTGCTCAACCACTTTGCCAGTATGTCCTCTGTTCACAATTTATGAATCTCTATATGGGGTGGGTAATGCATTTAAACCTCAGGTTATTTTAAATTTTGCTCTGGTCTTTATCTGGGCACTTTGAGGTCTTTCATGTGTATGTGCATAGCCTTAGGTGTGGTTAGGAGTATGAATAGCTTGGATCCTCTCTGGTATTCTCTGCATGTACATGTAGCCTCAGCCATAATTATACTTTACCTAACATGACAGTATCCTCAGGCCAGTAGAACTACTTGGCCCTTCTCACTTGCCCACTACTGAGATCATCATTTCTATCAATCACGCCACTGGGAATGGGCATTCCCCATCACTCCAAATTAAGTGAGCTCCTTTACCTGCAGCAGATAAAATGCCAACCCCATGGCCTGGCCTGGCCTGGCCTGCCCTGGCAGAACCTCCGTGTCAGTCTTGCTGGCCAACACCAATTGTGAGACACCAATAAATTTAAGTGACATTTCTTCAAATATGCAACTAGAAATTGATGAAATATGGTTATATAGGTTGGAAAAGCAGCAAAGCAGCACTTACATGAATCCTGAAATGCATTGCTGCCCTTGTGAGGGTTTTGATCATTCAGCCGTCCCCTGAACCTTCATGGAAATGAGCACCCACTTCCTTGACCATTTCAATGTAGTTAAATGGACCCAGCCATGACAAGAGAGAAATAGGCTATTTCCCAAAACACACACATCTGCAAGGTAAACATTTAGTCCATTTTCTGACTTTATTACCATCTTCACCCATCCCATTATGTGCAACTGGCTGTACAGCCCCCTCCCTGAAAAGAGCAGGGGACACAGTCCATTTTGTTAAATGCAGTTTATTCAGCCCCCAGAAAAAGATCTTCTGACTGTTATTGTCAATTCTGTCGAAACATTAGGACAGGGCAGAATAAAACTGACCGACATAGGTATTTACCCCTCTTGCATTTGGCTGTTTTGTGTAACATCCAGAATAATGGGCACAAAAAAGACAGAATGTAAAGGAAGATGAAAATAAGATGGCGAAATACACATGGTTAATATCAAACCATATTTTTAAAGAGAGAAGATAGAGAATTCACTGCTAAGCTTTTCTGGGTTTAGTTCTATTTGTGGCAAGGAGCTTTATTATCACTTTGTTTTATAGGTTTCCAGCTCCCTATTTCTATTGCTTGCTTGCTTCTTGAATATCAGTCCCTTTGGAAGCCAAAATACACAGAAATAGGACAAAGCCTTTGGTGGAAAATCCTCCTCACCAAATGGGAATATAGATTTATGAAAAACAACAAGAAGTTGTGTAACAATAAGACTGCACCTGCAGAAGAAAAAAATTAAGATAGTAATTTGCTGTATACTTTCATAATTGCATAGTGGTATCTCTAGAAATAATATGTAGAAAGAGAAATTCATTGTAAATGAATATCAGTTGCTTACTCCCAAATGTATTTTAAAGTTACTATAACATCTGAGTTAGATTGCAGGAAATACACAGTGAGAAGCAGAAGCATTTCTATTGTATCTGTATTATCTCAAAAATTATTTTACATTACACTTAATGTAAAATAATAATGGTATGTTTGTAAGTCTATTTTAAACTCCTATTATTCGCTGAAAAAAATCAGTTAAGAGCAAAATCTCTTTCAAAAAATTTGCTGTTTTATAGTCTGATTATATTATCACCTGTAGCTAATGTTAAATATGGACAGCAGAATAAAATCAAGTGAAATGATGCCTCTAAAAAGTACAAAACCAAACCAAAAATAAAAACAAGAAACAGAAAATTATCCCTAAGTTGTGGCAGAGATCTTTTCTCTTGAAAGAATTTCCTTAAGGAAAAGAATGAAGAGAGACAGGTTTATCATTTCAGAATTCAGGGAGAGATTTATATAGGAATCATTTAGGAGCAGTGAGGCAAAGCATCTGGGTCCCAACTGGGCATAAAAGAGGAAAAGTAGCTGCTATCTGGCTGCATAGTTGTTTTATCGTTCTCCCCTTGTGTATCTATAGTACTGCATTGACCCAGGTTCCAGCAGGAAACAGATGGCACACTAAAACTAGATTATTTCTAGAGGGTTTAAGCAGGGGACTTTCAGCAAAGCTGTGGGGAAAGTGGAGAGAAATTGCAGCACTCTAGAACCAGTAAGAATAGAGTTGTTAACCACCTAAGGTCCAAAGGACCCAGAAGAAAGCATATTTACAGAGTACTAGAGAGAAGCCTCTCTTAAGGGGACCCTACAGGGCAGAACCCTGGGGAATAGAGACGCTAACATCTCTTTCCTTTCTGTCCCTGGCCTCGTGCTGTGGTATCCAGGGTCCACACATCACAGGAAGCTGGAGGACAAGGGGACTCATTGATAGAGTTTCTACGCATCAGCCTCCTGGCTGAGGAGAGAAAAGGTAGAGAGGGCAGGGAGCGGAGCTCGAGGGGCAAATGGAAGAAAGCTGACCCCTGTGTTATTTTAGAATGCTGCTCTTATGGAACTTATAGTCCAGTGGGGAGACGTGGTTAAAAACAACCACAACAGGGCTTCCCTGGTGGCGCAGTGGTTGAGAGTCCGCCTGCCGATGCAGGGGACACGGGTTCGTGCCCCGTACTGGGAAGATCCCACATGCTACGCATCAGCCTCCTGGCTGAGGAGAGAAAAGGTAGAGAGGGCAGGGAGCGGAGCTCGAGGGGCAAATGGAAGAAAGCTGACCCCTGTGTTATTTTAGAATGCTGCTCTTATGGAACTTATAGTCCAGTGGGGAGACGTGGTTAAAAACAACCACAACAGGGCTTCCCTGGTGGCGCAGTGGTTGAGAGTCCGCCTGCCGATGCAGGGGACACGGGTTCGTGCCCCGTACTGGGAAGATCCCACATGCTGCGGAGTGGCTGGCCCCGTGAGCCATGGCCGCTGAGCCTGCGCGTCCGGAGCCTATGCTCTGCAACAGGAGAGGCCACAACAGTGAGAGGCCCGCACACCGCAAAAAAAAAAAAAAACAACCACAACAAAATTAAATATGAACACCAGAGAGAAAAGCATAAAGGCAGTACTCTAATCCAAACTTTTTTACGAAGGACCTTCCTCCTATCTCAGCTGAACTACCCAAAGGGTATCCCCATGGGGCAGTCTGTGGTCCCCTCTTTTGAAACACAGTAAGTGTTTCTGGGACCAGTTGAGTTTAGTAGAATTATATGTTTTTTGAAAAGCTACTATGTGCCAGGCATATAGTTTAAAATTGGTAATATAAAGTTGGTAAAGACTCAATTCCAACCCTCAAGGGCCTGGTAGGAAGAGAAGAAAGGCATGTTCAAACAGTGTCTGGATGGACTTATCAAGGGAGACCCGAAGCGGGGAAGGAAGACTGGGACTCATTGCTCCTCTTAAACGCTTTGTATGTATCAATTCATTCTTCCCGTCACTAACCCAAGAGGATTCTTTCTTTTCATCATCCTCATCTTACATATGAGAAAACTGAGGCACAAAAAGTTAAAAGCCCAAGGTCAGTAAGGTCAGTAAGTAAGTAAGCCCAAGGTCAGTAAGTAAGTAAGTAAGCCCAAGGTCAGTAAGTAAGTAAGTAAGCCCAAGGTCAGTAAGTAAGTAAGCCTTGGAGGTGGGATTTGAGCTAGGTACTGTGGCTCTAGTCCAATTCTCAGCCTTACACTGCCCTCCCAGCCACTTCCCAACTCTGAAAGGTAACAAAAAGAGGAAGAATGGGAGGAGGGAAGTGTTTTTAATGATAATGATAGCTGTCATTTAAGGAGGAACTACAGGCATACCTTTGAGATCCTGTGGGTTTGGTTGCAGACCTCCATAATAACAGGAATATTGCAATAAAGTCAATATGAATTTTTTGGTTTCCCAGTGTGTATAAAAGTTATGTTTACACTATACTGTATTCTGTTAAACCTGCAGTAGCATTATGTCTAAAACAATGTAATTTAAAAATACTTTATGGCTGAAAAATGCTGTCATCTGCGCCTTCAGCGAGTCATAATGTTTTTGCTGGTGGAGGGTCTTGCCTCCACGTTGATGGCTGCTGACTGATTAGGGTGGTATTTGCCGAAGGCGGAGGTAGCTGTGGCAATTTCTTCACGTAAAACAACAGTGAAGTTTGCTGCCTCCATTGACTGTTCCTTTCATGAATGATTTCGCTATAGCATGCAGTGCTGTTTGATAGCATTTTATCCATAGTAGAACTTCTTTCCAAATTTTGAGTCCTCTCAAACCCTGCCACTGCTTTATGAACTAAGTTTCTCTAATATTCTAAATCATTTCTTGTCATTTCAACAATCTTCACAGCATCTTCACCAGGAGTAGATTCCATCTCAAGAAACCACTTTCTTTGCTCGTATGTAAAAGCAATTCTTCATCCGTTAAAGTTTGATCATGACATTGCAGCAATTCAGTCACATCTTCAGGCTCCACATCTAATTCTACTTCTCTTATTATTTCCACCACATCTGCAGTTCCTTCCTCTGCTGAAGTCTTGGACCCCTCAAAGTCATCCATGAGGATTGGAATCAAGTTCTTCTAAACTCCTGTTAATGTTGCTATTTTGACCTCTTCCCGTGAATCTCGAATGTTCTTCATGGCATCTAGAATGATAAATATTTTCAATTGACTTTGCCCAGATCCATGAGAGGAATCACTATCTATGGCATCTGTAGCCTCACAAAATGTATTTCTTTTTTTTTTCTTGGGGGGGAGGTGATGAGTATTTGTTCTTTTTTTCCTTCCATTTTTATTGAGATATAATTGACAAACAGCACTGTAAGTTTAAGGTGCACAGCGTAATGATTTGACTTACATACATCATGAAATGATTATCACAATAAGTTTAGTGAACATCCATTATCTCAGATACATACAAAAGTAAAGAAATAGAAAAAAAATTTTCTTGTGATGAGAATGCTTAGGATTTACTTTCAGCAAAACTTTCATATATAAATACAGCAGTGTTAATTATATTTATCATGTTGTACGGTACATCCCTAGTTCTTATTTATCTTATAACTTGAAGTTTCTACCCTTTGACCACCTTCATCCAATTCTTCCCCGCCCCCCCCACCCCCGCAACCCCTGCCTCTGGTAACCAAAAATCTCTTCTCTTTTTCTAAGTTTGTTTGTTTTTGAAGTGTAATTGACCTACCACACTATGTTAGTTTCTGTTACACAACATAGTGATTCACTTCTTCTGTACATTTCAAACTGATCACCACGACAAGTCTAGTCACAGTGCGTCACCATACAAAGATATTACGTAGGTATTGACTAACTGTATTCCTCACACTGTACAATTCATATCCTTGACTCATTTATTTTGTAACTGGAAGTTTGTACTTCTTAATCTCCCTCACCTATTTCTTTCCTTCCCCTAACCCCCTCCATTCTGGCAAACACCTGTTTGTTCTCTGTATCTATGACTGTTTTTGTTTTCTTATGTTTGTTCTTTTGTTTTTTAAATGTCACATATAAGTGGAATCATACAGTATTTATCTTTCTCTGTTTGACTTATTTCAATTAGCACAATACCCTCTAGGTCCATCCATGTTGTTGAAATGGCATTATTTCATTCTTTTTTATGGCTGAGTAATATCCTCTTTGTATATACGTGTACCACATCTTCTTTATCCATTCATCTGTTGATGGATGCTTGGGTTGCTCCCATGTCTTGCCTATTGTAAATAATGCTGCAGTGAACATAAGGGTGCATATATCTTTTCTAACTAGCATTTTCATTTTCTTTGGATATAAACCCAAAAGTGGAATTGCTGGGTCATATGGTAGTTCTGTTTTTCGTTCTTCTGAGGACTCTCCATAGTGGCTCCTTCAATTTACATTCCCACCAGCAGTGCTCAAGTGTTCCCTTTTTGCCACATCCTTGCCAAAACTTGTTATTTTTTTGTCTTTTTGATAATAGCCATTCTAACAGGTGTGAATTGGTATCTCATTGTGGTTTTGATTTGCATTTCCCTGATAATTAGTGATGTTGAGCATCTTTTCATATGCCTGCTGGCCTTTTGTATGTCTTCTTTGGAAAGATGTCTATTCAGATCCTCTGCCCATTTTTTAACCGGGTGGTTTGTATTTTTTGATGTTGAGTTGTATGAGTTATATGTGTATTTTGTGTATATTTTGGATATTAACCCTTTATCAGATATATTGTTTGCAGGTTTCTTCTTCCATTCAATAGGTGGCTTTTTCATTTTGTTAATAGCTTCCTTTGCTGTGCAAAACCTTTTTAGTTTTATTAGGTCCAATTTGTTTATTTTTGCTTTTGTTTCCCTGGCCTGAGGAGACACATCCCCCAAAAGTATTACTAAGACTGATGTCAAAGAGCTTACTGCCTCTGTTTTTTTTAAGAAGTTTTATGGTTTTAGGTCTTGTTCAAGTTTTTAATCCATTTTGAATTTATTTTTGTGCATGGTGTGAGAGAGTAGTCCAGTTTGATTCTTTTGCATAGAGCTGTCCAGTTTTCCCAACACCATTTATTGAAAAGGTTTTCTTTTCCCCATTGTGTATCCTTCCCTCTGTTGTCATAGATTAATTGCCCATATAAGTGTGGGTTCATTTCTGGGCTGTCTCTTCTGTTCCATTGATCTGTGTGTCTGTTTTTGTGCCAGTACCTACTGTTTTGATTACTGTAGCTTTGTAGTATAATTGGAAATCAGGGAGCATGATACCTCCAGTTTTGTTCTCTCTTCAGATTGTTTTGGCTATTTGGGGTCTTTTGTGTTTCCATACAAATTTGGGGATTATTTTTCTCTTACCAAGCCTTCTCCATTAGAGGAATCACTATCTATGGCAGCTATAGCCTTACAAGATGTATTTCTTAAGTAATAAGACTTGAAAATCAAAATTACTCCTTGATCAATGGGCTGCAGAATAGATGTGTATTAGTAGATGTGAAAACGTCATTAATCTCATTGTATATCTCCATCATAGCTCTTGGGTGACCAAGTACCTTATCAATGAGCAGGAATAATTTGAAAGGAATCTTTTTTTCTGGTGGGCTTAATAGTGGGCTTAAAATATTCAGTAAACCATGTTATAAACAGATATGCTCTCGTCCAGGCTTTGGTCCATTTATAGAGCACACACAGAGTAGACTGAGCCTAATTCTTAAGGATCCTAGGTTTCTGACAATGGTAAATGAGCATTGGCTTCAGCTTAAAGTCACGAGCTGCATCAACCCCTAGTGAGACAGTCAGCTTGTCCTTTGAAGCTTTAGAGCCAGGCATTGACTTCTGCTCTCTAGCTATGAAAGTCCTAGATGGCAGCTGCTTCCAATGTAAGGCTTTTTCATCTATGTTGAAAATCTGATGTTTAGGATAGCCACTTTCATTAATGATCTGAGCTAGATCTTCTGGATAACTTGCTGCAGCTTCTCCATCAGCACTTGCTGCTTCTCCTTGCACTTTTATGTTATGGAGACGGCTTCTTTCCTAAACCTCACGAACCAGCCTCTGCCAGCTTCAAACTTTTCTTCTGCAGCTTCCTCACCTCTCTCAGCCTTCATAGAATTGAAGAGTTAGGGCCTTGCTCTGCTTTTGGCTTTGGCTTAAGAGAATGTTGTGTCTGATTTGATCTTCTACCCAGATCACTAAAGCTTTCTCCGTATCAGCAATAAAGCTGTTTCTCTTTCTTATCATTTGTGTGTTCACCGCAGTAGCACTTTTAATTTCCTTCAAGAACGTTTCCTTTGCATATACAATTTAGCTAACTGTTTGGCACAAGAGGCCTAGATTTTAACATGCCTTCCTCACTAAGCTTAATCATTTCTGGTTTTTGATTGAAAGTGTGGCTCTTCCTTTCACTTGAACGCTTAGAGGCCATTTTAGGGTTATTAATTGGCCTGACTTCAATATTTTTGTGTCTCAGGGAATAAGGAGGCCCAAGAAAAGGGAGAGAGACAGGGGAGTGGCTGGCTGACGGAGCAGTCAGAACACACACGTTTATTAATAAGTTCATTGTCTTATGGGTGGGATTTGTGGCTCCCCCAAAACAATGACAATAGTTAACGTCAGAGATCACAGATCTCAAGTATAATAATAATGAAAAAGTTTGAAATATTGTGAGAATTGCCAAAATGTGACACAGAGACATGAAGTTTGCAAATGCTGTTGGAAGAATGGTACGGATAGATTTGATCAATATAGGGTTGCCACAAACCTTCAATTTATAAAAGCATGCAGTATCTGTGAAGCACAACAGAGCAAAGCACAATAAAACAAGGTCTGCCCAGTACTGTGTCCCAGCATTGTTAACCACTTTATTTTTTTAACCAGTACTAAATAATTATTTAATGTTTATTTAATCTTCTCAAACCACACCTGTACTATAAGCAGGTTAAAAGCATGGAGTAATGATTCTCTGAAGTCTCCCATCTTTGCACTGGGTACCTTCTGTCCATCATACATGATGATACAATGAGATTCATCACTGTCTAAAAATAGAAGAAATTATAGTAATAGAATATTAAGATCAATATAAAAACTTTCTACTATCTTTTTACTCTATCCTGTTATCTTACATTTTAATCATCATGATATAAAATAATTTTATTTTAAGCTAACTTAACAGGTATAAGAATCCTAACTAAAACTCTCTCCTTTACACAAAGACAGTAACATTCTTGCAGCTAAATCAAAGTGGTCTGACTAAACATAGCTTTCTGAAGTGTCTGCAGCGTTGTTAATTCCCTAGGGAGAAATAGAACGGTCTGTCTTTTCCATACAATTTCTCTTCAGTACAGTGAGTATAACGTTGCTTATCTCAGGCAATATTTTAGAGCAGTTATGCATAGCCTTTTAGTGTTGAATAACTTAATAGTCTCTCAATTTAAAATCGCCAGGCTATTTCTTGCAGAAGCCACAGTTCTTTTAACGGAAGACTGTTAAAAATGAAAAACAAAAAAAGGCATCCCATGACCTTAGGCATAGGATATGTAATCTATTGCTCAGGCTGGAAAAAAATAGATTACTTATAAAATGATTACATTATAGCCATATTTCATTTCTGAGGTAGGAAAAAGTTGCAGAATAACAGTGGGTTTTCCCCCCTGAGCCTTGCTTTATTTCCTGACTTTGAAGTAATTTAGGTGCTTAGGAAAGGCTGTTGAGAACTTTATTCTACTCGGATAGTATTTCTTGCACACTGAATGCAGTTTGGGCTGTAAAAATAGTGAAGCCTCTCAAGCATCAGTAATTCTTTTTTTTTTTTTTAACATCTTTATTGGAGTATAATTGCTTTACAATGGTGTATTAGTTTCTGCTGTATAACAAAGTGAATCAGCTATATGCATACATATATCCCCATATCCCCTCCCTCTTGCGTCTCCCTCCCACCCTCCCTATCTCACCCCTCTAGGTGGTCACAAAGCACTGAGCTGATCTCCCTGAAGCATCAGTAATTCTTTAAGTCAGACCCATTGACCTTTCCAGTCAGTCTGATTCCTTGCACAATTTGAATTGTGGAAATATGCGGGTGCAGTAACATCATTGATACTCAACATTTATTGGATTTGTATTTGGCTCCAGCTACTATACTAGGCACGTTCCCAAAATATCTCTGTTTTAGGTTTTGAGGCACTGGTTTCTCCTTTCCTGGGTTCTGCTTGTATGGCACTTACTGATATTGTAGGTAAAGTTGCACCATGAGTATCCTTGGAAAATTACTTTACCTCTCAAGACTCCCATTTCCATAACTGTAAAAGTTGCTTCAGAGTTCCTTCTGTTAGAATTGTGAGAAATTGACAAATGTCAATAATGTAATGGTAATAGGTACCCTCTAATTAACACTTACACAGGACCTTGAGTGATTATTAAGTTATTTTCAGATTATTAGGAAGGCATTACTATTACTTCTCTTTTACTGATAAGGAAGCCTAAGCTCAGAGAGGGTTAGTAACTTGCTCAGCATCACACAGCTGGCACGTACTGGAGGCAGAACTCATATCTGCAACTGCCTGACTCCGAAGCTCCAAGCCACTGCTTTGCTGCACTGCAGTCATTATAGACTCACCTAATTGCCTCAGATCCAGCCTTCTGTGATCAGTGAAAAGCCTTCTCCCACCCAAAATGTATAAACGATCAGAATTTATACTGGTAGTATTTTAATGTAGAAAAATCTGTTTTATCCAACTATGGAAGAATATTAGGCTCAATACGCGTGGCTTTAGGGAAAATTCTCTATGAGGACCAATCAGCTTTTTTTTTTTTTTTTTTTTTTTCTCGGTACGCGGGCCTCTCACTGTTGCGGCCTCTCCCGCTGTGGAGCACAGGCTCCGGACGCGCAGGCTCAGCGGCCATGGCGCACGTGGGATCTTCCCGGACTGGGGCACAAACCCGTGTCCCCTGCATCAGCAGGCGGGTCTCAACCACTGCACCACCAGGGAAGCTCCAACCAGCTTTTTTGACAGACAAACTAATTTCTAAAAGATAGCACTTATGTTCTCTTTAATGTGTGTTTAATTTTTTAATTCTATATACTTGTATATGTCACCTAAGAGTTCTTAATGACACTGGAAGATTTTAGTTCTATATTATGATAATCATAGTGGCCAATGTTATAATCAATTACAAATGTAGGACTGTATTGTTGCCACAGTTTATTGAAATCCTAATCTTCCTGTTTAGGGGCATTACATCTTTTCAGAAGCCTGGTGTATTCGAGTGATTTGACACTCAACAGGATAAGACTCAACAGTGTATAAGTCTTAAGATTTTTGTAGTATTCCTAAAGAATTGGAACTTAAATTTTATTAGTGGGTATCATATGGAAATTTACATGTGGTGGGGGAATCAGATAATTTGACAAAGTTTTATTGATACCTCGATAGTATCTGAGGAGTATAAAATGATCGAGAAAACTGTCATCTTTGGGAAGGGTATTTAGGATCCTTCTGTGTGCTTTTTTTTTTTTAACATCTTTATTAGAGTATAATTGCTTTACAGTGGTGTGTTAGTTTCTGCTTTATAACGAAGTGAATCAGTTATACATATATATATACCCCCATATCTCTTCCCTCTTGCATCTCCCTCCCTCCTACCCTCCTTATCCCACCCCTCTAGGTGGTCACAGAGCACCGAGCTGACCTCCCTGTGCTATGCGGCTGCTTCCCACTAGCTAGCTATTTTACATTTGGTAGTGTATATGTGTCCATGCCACTATCACTTTGTCCCAGCTTACCCTTCCCCCTCCCCATGTCCTCAAGTCCATTCTCTAGTAGATCTGCATCTTTATTCCCATTTTGCCCCTAGGTTCTTCATGACCATTTTTATTTTTAGATTCCATATATATGTGTTAGCATACAGTATTTGTTTTTCTTTCTGACTTCCTTCACTCTGTATGACAGACTCTAGGTCCATCCACCTCGCTACAAATAACTGTTTCGTTTCTTTCTATGGCTGAGTAATATTCCATTGTATATATGTGCCACATCTTCTTTATCCATGTTGCTTCTGTGCCCTGGCTATTGTAAATAGAGCTGCAGTGAACATTGTGGTACATGATGTTTTATGAATTATGGTTTTCTCAGGGTATATGCCCAGTAGTGGGATTGCTGGGTTGCATGGTAGTTCTATTTTTAGTTTTTTAAGGAACCTCCATACTGTTCTCCATAGTGGCTGTATCAATTTACATTCCCACCAACAGTGCAAGAGGGTTCTCTTTTCTCCACACCCTCTCCAGCATTTGTTGTTTGTAGACTTTTTGATGATGGCCGTTCTGACCGGTGTGAGATGATAAAGGAAGCCATAAACAAGACAAAAAGACAACCCTCAGAATGGGAGAAAATATTTGCAGATGAAGCAGCTGACAAAGGATTAATCTCCAAAATTTACAAGCAGCTCATGCAGCTCAATATCGAAAAAACAAGCAACCCAATCCAAAAATGGGCAGAAGACCTAAATAGACATTTCTCCAAAGAAGATATACAGAGTGCCAACAAACACAGGAAAGGATGCTCAACATCATTAATCTTTAGAGAAATGCAAGTCAAAACTTCTGTGTGCTCTTGAATGGGGTTAGGAGATGAAGATTCTGGGGAATGTCCTCAGAGCTCTTGGGGCTTAAGTTTTCTCATTTAAACTAAGAGGTTGGCTCTTAATCAGTTTACTATACACATTCTATGAGATTGAAGGATCACTGCAAATGTTTTATTTAAGTTCCTTTAAAATATATCTTGGCCACATCCTCTGGGAGGTCATTAGCATTGAGTTATTCTAAATCAATATAGCCCCTCTAATCCATAGCCCAGAATGTTCCACCAGCCTCAGGACCTCACAGTCCATCTTGGGGGACTTCCCTCAATTCCTTGGCTCTACCAGTGCCTGTTGGACTTCTTTTTAGGGCCCCAGACCTCCAGGTTCTCCTTTAGCCAGAGTGACCCCATGCATCTGATGGCCCTATTGCTACAGCTCATTTACAGGAAACTTCCTCTTGTGATGAATCATATAAAAGTAGGGAGTGAAGGAAGACAGTTCTGTTGGAAGGGTAGAATGCAGATGAGGTGCACATACCTCTCTGCCCAACACCAGTGAGTATCTGGTGCTCAGGATGCTGTGATAGCCCTTGTGGTTGGTGGTCGCCCAGAACCAAGCTTGTACATTTGTCTTTGCAGCCATGCACTCTCTTTGTGTCCCTTCAACGACTAGAGACCTGTGGTTGGGGGTATCAGAGAGGGTTGTAGACAGAAATCCTGGGAGCTTGTTTGCCTTCAGGGATGACACTCTTAGTAGTTGTTTGACTTGTGAGGTGCCTCTCTCTGTCAACTCCACTGTTAGAGATATTCTTCCATGTCTAATGATGGGCAGGACTGATTAAAAAAAAAAAAATCTTGGAACTGTATATGACCTTGGGTACCATCTTGGATACCCCGTTAATTTAATACTCCTTCACATACCACCCCCCACCCCACAATACACTCATGTTATCAGTAAGGAACAGAAGCCTATTTAAACTAGTAATTATTGGCAAAACTTGAATTTAGTTCATGGGTCTCCTTTTCTAGCCAGCTTTACAGCACACTATGTAACTTTTAAGGAAGTAGGCATTTTATTTTGTGGGGTTTCTTTTGGTGATCTCTGATATGTGTTCCCTGTAATTCAGTAACATTTGGTTATTTTTCCAAAGCTCTGAAATCACTGGGGAAAAAAAAGGGTGCTAAAACAAATTTATAAATAATTATCCTAAAAGTTTCTCCTTTATTTCAAATATGATTTAACTGGCTAATCTCTAAGACCTTCTGTAATGTACAATATAATGATGTATTTGTAGTATTATAGAAGAGATTAATAAGGGCATCCTGATTTGTAATTTTTATAAGTACCCAAGAATCCAATCAAGAAGATACTTTGGCATTTTCACAAATTCATTTTTATTATATTAACTGATTTGCTATCCTCATGATGGATGCTATTTCCTAAGATTTAATTTTCTTTGAGAAAACATATACGATTTAAAAAATTTTTTAACCCTCAAATTTGTTTTATTTGATTACAAAAGTAATACATGCTTGCTTAAAACATTTTAAGACACTACAGAAATACACAAGGTAAAATGTAAGTTTCTTCTCTCCGTCTTCACCACTGCCTTCAAGGAATATCTACTGTTAATAGTTAGGTATGTATTCTTCTGGACTTTCTTACTTTTCATACAAACAAAAGTAAGTAATATATAGTTTTTAACTTTTTTACAAAAATGAGGTCATAGTACAGTGTAACATGATTCTGAAACTTTTTTCAACCAACAGTATGTCATGGTACTTTTATCAAAGTTATATATATATTTTTTAATGACTGCGGAGTATTCCAGTAGTATGGATCAATACTGTATTGATTAACATTTAGGGTTTTTCCCCCAATTTTCACCTTTTATTTTTGTTCACTTATTAACTTTTTTTAAATTGAAGTATAGTTGATTTGCAGTGCTGTTGTTAATTTCTGCTGTACAGCAAAGCGATTCAGTTATACATATATATATCTACACACACACACACATTCTTTTTTATGTTCTTTTCTATTATGGTCTGTCACAGGATATTAAGTATAGTTCCCTGTGCTAAAGCATAGGACCTTGTTCTTTATCCATTCTATATATAATAGTTTCCATCTGCTAATCCCCAACTCCAACTCCATTCCTCCCCCATCTCCCCTCCCCCTTGGCAACCACAAGTCTGTTCTCTGTCTGTGAGTCTGTTTCTGTTTTGTAGATAAGTTCATTTGTGTCATATTTTAGATTCCACATGTAAGTGATATCATATGGTATTTGTCTTTCTCTTTCCATCTTCACTTAGTATGATAATCTTTAGGTCCATATATGTTGCTGCAAATGGCATTATTTCATTTCTTTTTATGGCTGAGTAATATTCCATTGTATATATTTACCACATCTTCTTTATCCATTCATCTGTTGATGGACATTTAGGTTATTTACATGTCTTGGCTATTGTAAATATTGCTGCTTTGAACATAGGGGTGCATGTATCTTTTTGAATTATAGTTTTGTCAGGATATATGCCTGGGAGTGGGATTGCTGGATCATATGACAGCTCCAGTTTTAGTATTTTTGAGGAACCTCCATACTGTTTTCCATAGTGGCTACACCAACTTATATTCCCGCCAACAGTGTAGCAGGGTTTCCTTTTCTCCAACAGCCCCTCCAGCATTTGTTATTCGTAGACTTTTTAATGATGGCCATTCTGACTGGTGTGAGGTGTGACTGGTATCTCATTATGGTTTTGATTTGCATTTCTCTAATAATTAGTGATGTTGAGCATCTTTTCATGTGCCTGTGGGCCATCTGTGTGTCTTCTTTGGAGAAATGTCTATTCAGATCCTCTGCCCATTTTTTAACCAAGTTGTTTGTTTTTTGTTGTTGAGTTGTATGAGCTGTTTGTATATTTTGGAAATTAAGCCCTTGTCGGTCACATCATTTGCAAATAGTTTCTCCCATTCTGTAGGTTGTCTTTTCATTTTATGGTTTCCTTTGCTATGCAAAAGCTTGTAAGGTTGATTAGGTCCCATTTGTTTATTTTCGTGAGAAAACATGTATGTTTTGGTTTCATTTGGACTGGATAATATTTTCTAAATTATCTTTAGTTAACCATATTTTTACTTTATTTGGGATTCTAATATATATGTATTTTATCATCATATTATTCTGTTGAAAGTTTTATGCAGAAGTTTATAGTAAGCTGATTTTTTTCCATCAAAAATTTTATATGCAGGAAATTCTCTCCTCTTTAATGCTCAGAATATAGGGCATTCTGTTCAGTAGTGTTACTGCTTATACCAATCAAGTGATAGCAATTTAAAAATTACTTTATCAAACCTATACTGAACAGAATTGCACTACAATTTTTTGAAGACTCATCAGGTGTACATAAGGATTTTGAAGCAGCCTCTTAGAATCGTGACATCAATTGGCCTTAGGCCACGTGTGTGGAGGAGAGTCAGTTAAAGGTATTTTGTCCATAGAAATCTGCAGAGAACAATTTTCTGTTTCAGTTGACTGAACAATAGGAAATAACATCAGAGTATCACTTAATACATAAAGGTTACTTTCAAATAAAACCTTTATTGCCATCTATAAGAAAAATTCTTAACTTTCAAGTGTGATTGGTAAGTTCATCATTTTTATGTAGTGTGTTTTCTCTAGCATCAGCTTTAGAGACTCCTTTACTTAGCACTTCTGTTAATGAGAACAGCAGTGATGATGAAATCCCCAAGATACCCTAGTGTTGAAACATCATCCAAATCATGCATGTGCTTACTGGGTCAGGTTTCCCCCACTGTCAGAGTTGGAGAAGTACATTAGCTTTTTCCTGTCTTGTTACATTACTGTGAACAGGCCCTTGCATCCTGGGACGTGAAAGTAGCTTCATAAGATGCTTACTTAGATATTAGTGAATTCCAGTTGGCATTGAGCTGTGCATGTGCAAAGAAAGGGGTAGAAAGGGTAAGAATTAATGGGGGGTAATTACATGGGGTAGAAAGGGTAAGAATTAGAATCAGCGTTGTGTGGCAATAGAAAGAATGTGGACTCTGGAGTGTGTAGCCCGGATTAAACTGTGCATTGGTCAGGACGACTTCTGTGCACTTGGGCAAGTTCCTTAGCAGCTTTGAGTTTCCTTGGGTGTGAAATAGAGATCATGATACCAACGTCAGGTGATTATTGTGAGGTTTAGTGAAACAATGTATGTCACAGTAGCTGAGCAGTTACTGAGAAGGTCTTAAGTGTTAGGTGAGTATGAATCTTTACTCCTTGTATTCTCACAAAGCTTAACTTGGTTTAATGACACTAAAAGAAAAAAATCAGTGTAAAGAAGATAGGAGATTTTCTAGTGTGCAGTGTTTTAAGTGGATCCTTTATGTCAACAGGAATAAAGCCAGTGCAAGGAAAATTAATTTCACACATTAGCCTTCTGCAAATGCCTCCTGTTCCAGGATTTCTTTGGCCAGCATCACTTAACCCTGAGGTGAAAATGAATATAGCAAGAGGGAGAAACAGTTGTTCAATTTATTACAATAGCCAAGCCATCAAATTAAACATGTTATTTATAGTGTTCCTAATTGTCAGCCTAACTGGCATATTTTTCAGGCTAGCATGCAAAGAATTTAATCGGCAGCCCATTCTTTCCACAGAGGTTTAAGGTTGTATCCTGGACAAGAATTCAAGCATCAGTCTCTTCTGCCTCCTCTGGGGATCCATGTGCACAGCAGGAGGGTTTGTAGAAACTGCTCTAAGCTGTCCATTTGCATTTGTTACACAGTGCTAAGCAATAGACCTAAATTTGTGGTTGGTTTTCATGGGATTAACTGAGCCCAGTTATTGTAGGAGCATAAAGGAATGGGCATGATTATATTAGATGAGTCACTTGTTAGCTATTTAAATAAAACTGAGCTCTAAAAAAAACCATGTTTATAAATTTGTGATGAATTATTAGTAGTTGGGTTTTATATTTTATGTGAATTCCACATATGGTTTACATCAGTATTTTAGCTTTGGCTTATTTTCTTTTTAATCCCTGAGGTTTCCAATGACTTTTCATGATGAATCTCTTAACCTAGAATTCAGGCTGGTGCCTAAATATTGATGGATATTTGGATAGATACCTCCAACATGGTTTCATTATTCACTTTACTACCTCAACTAATATAATCTAGCTTTGGATGCTGTAAATCGGAAATTTCCACATAACTTCTATATTTTTTATGAGTCATCATTAGCAGCTCTCATTTGAAATATGCTTATACCACATATTGGCACAGAAGCACCATTTTTCAAAAATAAGCAATTTACTAAGAAATTAATGCTTTGATTTAATTCATTTATGTCAGAAATTCCAATACTACTGAGTATTGTTTCCTGAATAAATAGGGTCATTTCATCCATTTTTGTCCAGTACATTGTTTTGTATGAAAGAGTACTTCTGTAAATGAATCTATTAAAATAAACAGCTTTACTCAGGAGAGAGGTTATTATTTTGATAGTTGCATTTTTTTTTCATTTGTTTCCTCTCTCTCCTCCTTAAGTGCATTCCAGAAAACACCATATAGTCTGTGATTGATGTCATTGGTACTTACATTATGGTGTGTCAACTTTTTTTCCTTTAATTGTAAAATTTTTAATTCTGAAGAATTTTAGACATGCCGAAAATGCACCATCGAGGTTTAACTGATGTTTTGCCATATAGGCTTCAGATACTTTTTAAAAGAAATTTTATTCATGTGGTGAAAATCCTGACCACTGCTCTCTGCCCCCTTCCCTAGAAGGAGCAGAGCATGAGAGTGTATATGGTGTAGTATGTCTTAAAAGGTTGCAAGATATAGGTGTTCTATATACTGTACATGATACATTCTGCCAGAGCAGATTGTAACATGAGTTAAGAAAATCAAAGGCACTGATTTTTTTTTTTTTTTTCTACTTTGGAAGGCAGGCTGATGCTCCAACACGAACTAAAAGTGGTCTCAGCCGAAGATGCTCTTGTCCTAACTGGATTACCGTTCCATTCCAGTTCTCAATGCCTTGATCC
Source organism: Lipotes vexillifer (assembly GCF_000442215.2). Classification (NCBI taxonomy): domain Eukaryota; kingdom Metazoa; phylum Chordata; class Mammalia; order Artiodactyla; family Lipotidae; genus Lipotes; species Lipotes vexillifer. The sequence continues at coordinate 3,204,207 of NW_006774670.1, forward strand.
ATTGTGTGTCCACACGTGTTATTCGCGTCAAAGGATGGCCTTAGGCCTGAAACAGCAACAGAACTGCCACTTGGTCTACTGCTAACTCCCCCTCCCCCACCTTTCTTCCCATCTTTGGATGATTCCCCTTGAAATCATGATGAAAATCTGAAATTCCAAGAAGACCTAGACTTTTATCTATTTTTCTTTACTGTGTCTGAAACAGTTTCTGTTATGTACTAGGAATTCCATAAATATTTATTGATTAAATGAATGAGTCACAGATAATGAGAACTTTTCCCATTTTCCTGAGATTTTTAGAATTTCTTCATTACTCCATCCTAACCTTTCATCCACGACCTTAATTTCTGACTTTGCATAACCAAAGGACTCCTTGGAGGCAGCTCCGTACTTAAGTTTTTGGTGCTAATGTACCTGCATTTAAATAGGGGCCAAGCAACCATTTTCTCCAACATTTTTTAGTGAAAATTTTCGAACATACAGGCATGTTGAGAGAATTGTATAGTAAACGATCATATACCTACCACCTAGATTCTACAATTAATATTTTACATATTTATCATGTTTCTCCACCCCTTTTTTATTATATGCATTTCAAAGTAAATTGCAATCATCAGTACACTTCACCCTTAACATATCACATCATGAGTATCATTAAATAGAGTTCAGTACTTGACAGATCTTTCATTTGCTTTTTGAGGTAAAATTTACATGCAGTGAAATGTGTAAGTCCCAAGTGCACCATTTCATATGTTTTGAATAAACCTTAAACTAAATATAGAATGTTTTCATCCCCTGAAATTTCCCTTATGTCCCTTCCCAATCATTCGCCCGTCCCCACCCCCAGAGGCAATCACTGTTGTGATTTTCTTGTACCACAGATTAGTTTCAAGCAACCGATTATTGGCAAACGATTTTTTCCTCATTAAAAAAAAAAAAAATTGGTTGGATTTGGTCACATGCATAGGTGCCCTGCGTGAAGGTTGAATGAGCAATCCATTTTCCATTTTTCACATCCATGCAGTTTTCTGAGGCTATAATAATTTAAGCATCTTCTAATTCCTTTCTCATAGTTACAGGTAAGCTAAGGGAAGAAGCTGTCCTTAGAAAGTTAGATGAGCACACCATTTCAGAAATAATACCAGCCAGCATTTATTAACAGCATACTTTGTAGGAGGTACTGGGCTAGACGTTGAGGATGCCAAGATGAATAAAACTTGTAGATGTAACAGCACAGGAGATTGACACAAAAGCCAGTAACTATTAGCCATTTGTTTACTATGTTCAGAAAATAGGTATTGAGCCTCTCCTGTGTGCCAGGCAGTGGGGATATAGCCCTGAACAAGACAAACATGGTTCCTGCCCTCAAGAGCTCCAACCTAGAGTTGAAGGCAATCCTTAGTGATTTTAAGTGTGCCCAGTATCCCAAGTCAGAAGTACAGTGTGTTACAGGAGTGTATAGCAGGCAGATGGAACTTAGGCCTTCTGGGAGGTTGTAGGTAGTCAGAAAAGGCTTCCTGGAAGAAATTGCCTTAAGCTGATAATCTAGAGGACAAGCAGGAATAAACTAGGTAAAGCGGATTACCCGCAGGAGTTAGATTACAGGCATGTGGAAACAGCGTGAGAAAACAAATGGCAGGTTGAAAAATGCAAGTAAGGGATAGAGAGCAAGGAGGAAGGTGCCAGAAAGTGAAAGCTGGAAAAGGAGATGGAGTAAATCCATCTTGGATTCTTGCAACATTTATCAGGAGAAGGTGAAGGTATTTGATGTTCTGAGTCATCATCTTCACTCTTGACTCCCTAGATAAAATTATTGGTTTGTTGGATTAGCTTTTGCGTCGTCTAGAGTTGGCTGCATTGTTTCAGAAAGAAGCAATTCTAAGAGGACGAGTTAAAGAGTCCTAGAGTTAAGAAATGATATGACTAAAGGAATTAAATGCTTGGGAATGTATTTCACTAAGGAGGTGAAGAAAAAAAAATATGACAAAGTTTTGGTTTAATCGACTTCTTAAAATATGCAGCTCTGTCTAGTCTGGAACCCTGAGACCGAACCTGAAAGGGATCACAGGGGTTCTTTGACCAAAGGCCTGAATTTAGCTGTCTACTTCAGAGGCCCGAGATCAGCCCAGGGCCTGCTGCAGGGGTAACCATTCTCACGAGCAGGCCTTCCCTGGGTAGTTAGTTCAGCAATTTAAAAATAACTAAATGTGGCCAAGTTCTCACTTTCATATCACTTTGATTTTCTTGCATTTTTTAATACCTTGTAAGAAAATTGAGATGCCATAACAAAAATAATAGTCCAAGGGCTTCCCTGGTGGCGCAGTGGTTGAGAGTCCGCCTGCCGATGCAGGGGACGAGGGTTCGTGCCCCGGTCCGGGAGGATCCCACATGCCGCGGAGCGGCTGGGCCCGTGAGCCATGGTCGCTGAGCCTGCGCGTCCAGAGACTGTGCTCCGCAACGGGAGAGGCCACAGCAGTGAAAGGCCCGCATACCGAAAAAAAAAAAAAAAAAGTCCAATCTAAAGATTGCTGTGAGATATTTTAAAAAAAAACCTTAAACGCAACATTTTGTTCATCCCAGATTATATAGGGAAGAAAACGCAATGACTCAGCTGTTGCGTTGAACTGCATGCTATTGCTGATAAAATCTCCATTACCTTTTTGTAAATTTAATTACATCAGTCTAGTGGGCTCCATGCAGATATTTACTTTTAGTATAATGGATTTTTAAGGGAAAATGTTCCATGAAAGCATTGAGCATTGAATATTTCATTTGAAAGCAAATGCTAAAAGTTTTTTTTTTTTAATTTTTATTTATTTTTGGCTGTGTTGGGTCCTTGTTGCTGCGCGTGGACTTTCTCTAGTTGCGGCAAGCGGGGGCTACTCTTCGTTGCAGTGCTCGGGCTTCTCATTGCGGTGGCTTCTCTTGTTGCAGAGCACGGGCTCTAGGCGCATGGGCTTCGGTAGTTGCAGCACGCGGGCTCAGTATTTGTGGCTCGCAGGCTGTAGAGAACAGGCTCAGTAGTTGAGGCGCACAGGCTTAGTTGCTCCGCAGCATGTGGGATCTTCCTGGACCAGGGCTCGTAATGTGTCCCCTGCATTGGCAGGCAGATTCCCAACCACTGTGCCACCAGGGAAGCCCTAAAAATATTTTTATAACATTCAATATTGAGACTTTGGGAAAAAGTAAAGTAAAAATATCCTTTAAAGGATTAAAAGTAAACTTTTACAGCCTTCAGCTATGAGGAGTATTTAGAATTTCACACTAATAACAATATATTATTGATAAATGCATTAGAGTGAGGGATAACTCTGCTAACACTTTGGCTGATTTTTTTTTTTCTGTGTGAAATTATATTAATGTTCTTCATATGGTGTGACATGACTAAGACATGACTAAGCTCACCCGTTTAGTGACAAGACCAGATGAACACATCCATAAATTTATAAGGATCAAGATATTTAAACGTATTTCAAAACAAAATTAAGGCACCGTCTTACCTATACCTTTGGTATAGGTAGCACGTTAAACACTTTGCTGGAATTCTCAATTCTTGAAAAAATGGAAAAATTGTCTGAATGTGTGCTGACTCCTTAGACCCTCTAACTGAAGATCATTTGGGGTTAATTATATTAACAGGATCACATAGCATTAGATTTTAAATATATGTATATATGTATATGTGCTCATGGCAAGGGAGCAATACATATTTGCTAATAATTCATTAGCAGTATCTAACAAATCCATGTTTGTCCCTAAAAGCAGTCATTATGGGAGCTCTTTTGATCCCTATTTGATGTCTTCAGGAGGAAGGTTTTTTTAGAACAAAAATGTCAATTTAAATATGATCTTCCAACTTGCCAATTTTTGATGAACATCAACTGTGACGTGAATGTTTATCACTTTTGCATTTCATATGTTGCCAAAATGGATTAATTACCTTCCTTTTCTAATAGCTGTGTATAGTACATTAACTCCCTTTAAAGTATTATTTCTCTTATATGTTTGTACATTTAGTTTATTTTGTAACCAGATGGTGGAGGATGGTGTTGATAGTGTGTAACAAGAGCAATTTATATGAAGAATGAATATTTGCTTTTACTAATGATAGTAAGAATTTAAAGTGCTTTCTTATTAATGTGGAAGGAACTTTCATCTATTGTTATTCTTACTAGTTCTTGCAAACCATGTATTATTGATTAGTACTTAACGAATGTTAAGCCCGGGACACTGTGCATTTAAATATATATATATATATATATTCGGACTTGAGAAAACCAAAGGAGTCCTGTCAGTAAACATTCTGAACCAATCAAAAGCACAGTAAAAAGTTTATAGGTAAACGTCAGAAGACAAGTTGAGTCAAGAGTGTTGCACAAGTCACAGGAAGTCTCCCCCCACTCCCGCCGCCAGCACCCTCATGGAGGTGAGAAAGTAATGAGAGGGGAACCACAGAGCTGACAGTAAGACAGGTGTGAGAGCTTCCAATTTTGTTGCTGTAACAATCGCTAATGTCCCCAGGGCTCCCACACACCAGTGAAAGAGTAGGTATACAGCAGTTCGGGAATGAGTATTAATGCTCTTGACAGTTTTAACTTTAGTATACTACTAACTAGCAGTTGATGCCACGCTATTTCAGAGAAATCCTTGGTACTAAAGACCACAACCTAGTATGGAATTCCCAGGACTGTCTGCTTTTTTTTTTTTTTTTTAAATAAACTTCCCTCAAGCCCCAAGTACCCATTTCCTGCTCTGTAGAACTTATCTCATGCTGACTTTCCATAAAGAGCAGCTAAGAAGGATGTATCCCAGGCCCCAAATGTCCATCTCACCTGTTTCTTATTTGTAAGACAGCAGCAAACTAAGGGAGAGTGTGGACAATGCTGGTGAAGACGTGGCTTCTTCCTCTATCTCCATGTTCTAGATATTCCAATGAAATGGACTATGGTTTTGTGCATGACGACAAATTTTTGCCTATGACAGAAAAATTTTGCTTTGATAGGTTTGATTATTTTTAAGGATCTGAGACCTGCTTCATGATTGATGAAATATATGGTAATCATTTAAGACTCCCAAGAAAAGAGTTAGCAAAAAATTAGAATATTAGAATCATACAGGTCTTAAAAGATCATCCAGAGTATTCCATAATGCTCCCATCGCGGTAAATGACCTACACCCTGTGTTTGAATAGCAGCAAATCTGTCTCTTTAAGCAGCCCATTGCACCGGGCTTCCCTGGTGGGGCAGTGGTTGAGAGTCCTCCTGCTGCTGTAGGGGACACGGGTTCGTGCCCCGGTCTGGGAAGATCCCACATGCCGCGGAGCGGCTGGGCCCATGGGCCATGGCCGCTGGGCCTGCGCGTCCGGAGCCTGTGCTCTGTGACCGGAGAGGCCACGGCAGTGAGAGGCCTGCGTACCGCAAAAAAAAAAAAAAAAAAAAGAACACCCCAAAGCAGCCCATTGCATCTGGAAAGCTCTATCTAGTCAAATCTTTATATATATACATACATATATATATATAAAACTGCTCCTTAGTGCATGTATTTTAATAGCTTTGCCAAAGCAAAGGCAGGTTTCACTGTGTGCCCCTTTCCTGATTCAATAGCCTCGCTTCTGCATTTCTTCATTGTAATTATTTAATCCTCACTTGTCTTACGGGTTAGGCATAAAATATGAGTCTTCCTTTGCTCTGATTTTGGCTTCAGTTATCTCTACTGTGTAACCAATAATTCCCATAAACTTCATCTGCTACTCTAGTTTGGCTTTCATCAACTCCTGGATTTCCAAATGTATCTGCTGCATTTCTGGGACAACCTTCCATACAGTATCTTCCCTTCCAGAACAACTCTCCTGCCCAGAGACTAACTTATTTTATTGTACTACTATGTTTCTAGTCTTCCAGGTTGAAAGTATATTTCGTTAACTTTTTATTTTGACATACAGTCAATCCTCATTATTCACAGATTGCATGTTAGTGAATTCGTCCACTAGATAAAATTTTTAAACCGCCCCCCCCCCGCCAAAATCAGTACTCACGGTGCTTTTGTGGTCATCATGGACACGTGCGGATGGGTGAGACATTTGAGTCACTCAGTGTGCCCAGTTCCCTGCTGAGGTCGAACAGGGGAACACTGTGCCTTCTTGTCTCAGCTTAATACTGCAAACAAGTGCTCTTTTCATGGTCTATTCAGTGCCAAATTTTCCACATTTTTGTGGGGTTTTTTCTTGGGAATTTTGCTCTGCAAAATGGCTCCAAAGTACAGTGCCAAAGCACATGAGCATAGTGTTCCTGAGTGTAAGAGAGCTGCAAAGTGCGTTAGGGAGAAAACCTATGCGCTAACGAGCTTCACTCAGGCATGAGTCATGAGTTGTAGTGCTGTGGGCCAATGTGGGCCAATGTGAGTGAATCAACAATATATATTAAATAAGGTCTTTAAACAGAACACACATAAAACAGGTTTTGTATTGAGTGGTTGAAAAAAAAAATACTGTGACCAGAGGCTTGCAGGAACCTAACCTTTTATCTCTCTTAGGAGCAAGGCTTCAATGTTCCCTAATTCTGTGTTGACAGAAACTTCATAGAACATGACTGCAGATAATGAGAAAGGACTATCATTTCAGACTTACAGAAAAGTTGCAAGAAGAGTAAAGTGAATTTACGTATACCCTTCATCAGGAGTCCCCAAATGTTAGTATTTTACCACATTTGCTTTATCCCCCTTCCCACCCTCTCTGTGTCTATGTGTGTGTATGTGTGTATACACACACCTATAATTCTAACATATATCTGTATCATTTGCACTTAAATGCTTCAATGTGTATTTCCTAAAACTAAGGACATTTCCTTATATAACAATACAGTTATCAATTAGGAAACTAACATGAATTCAGTATTCCCTAACCTGTAGATCCTAATTTACCCCTTGCCTCAATAATACTGGATCATGGGCTGCATTCAGATGTCATGTCTCTATAGCCATCTGTAATTTAGTACAGTTCCTTAGTCCTTGACATTAATATTCTTGAGGAGCATACATCAGTTATTTTGTAGAATAATGTTTCTTCATGATTAATTTTTTTTTAAGATTTTTTAAAGATTTATTTTATTATTATTTATTTTTGGCTGTGTTAGGTCTTTGTTGCTGTGCACGGGCTTTCTTTAGCTGCGGTGAGTGGGAGCTACTCTTTTTTTTTTTCTTCACACACACACTGTATTTTATTTTTACAAGAGATAAATAAAATGACACCAAGCATTGTAAATGGATAACCACAACAAAAGCAACAATGATTGCAATTACCAAACATGAAACACACTCACACTATGTCATAATATTGACATTCAGTCCAGGAATCCTCCACTGTAACAGGGAGCTACTCTTTGTTGTAGTGCGGACTTCTCATTGCGATGGCTTGTCTTGTAGCGGAGCAGGGGTTCTAGGGCACATGGGCTCAGTAGTTGTGGCTCACAGGCTCTAGAGCACAGGCTCAGTAGTTGTGGCACACAGCCTTAGTTGCTCTGCGGCATGTGGGATCTTCCAGGACCAGGGCTTGAACCCATGTCCCCTGCATTGACAGGTGGATTCTTAACTACTGCACCACCAGAGAAGCCCTCTTTATGGTTAAATTTATATTACGCTTTTTTTGGCAGGAATATTACAAAAATAATGTGTCCTCCTCAGGACATGGTATCAGGAGGAATAGGTTATTGATTTGTTCCATTTCTCGTAATGTTAGTTGATCACTTATTTAAGGTAGTGTCTGCCAGGTTTCTCCATTGCAAAATTATTGTTGATGTCCTCCAGCCAGAGACCCCCTGGGAATACACCTCTGGTTAAACAAAGTTGGGTTTGTTGGCTCAGGACAGCAAGGGAGAGTGCACACCATGAGGAACCGTGGGGCATCTCAGTGAGAGTGTATTAAAAGGTGCTTATTATCAGATTTGGACTTACATGATCAATTATTGGGGGGAGGTTTCATGGAAATGTGGTTTTACTCTAGAGTGGGTGCTATCAAAATGGGCAGTTTCACTGTTGGTTATATTAATAATTTGTATATTGGAGGCAAGAGGAATGGAGCAAAGCTAAACCTGTGTTTGAAAGAAGCAACACTCACTCACGTCGGTGGGGAGAGGAGGATGTTGGCCATTTTTTGTGGTTTGGACAGTATTCTTGTTTTTTTTTTTTTTTTCCTGTATCCACATGTGATTATGGAGTGGTTCTGTTTTGTTTCATTCCAGCATGGTCATAGAGCATCTAATATTGGCATTCTATGAAATTATTTACATTCACCGAGGGAACACCATCACCTAGGTGTGAGAGCCAGATCTGCTCCTGTTTGATAATAGTCAGGGACTGATTTTTTTTCTTGTTTATTACTATTTTCACCCTTTGTTAATTAATGTAAGCATCCCTACTGAAGTAGGTAGGTGGGTAGACAGACAGGTGGGTGGCTGGGTGGATGAAAGTACAGATGGATGGGAAGGGAGAGAGTGTTTCCCCACAACAGCAAGTTAATTGATAAATGTAAAAAATGATAGAAGTAGAAAATCATTATTTGCCAACCGTAATAATTTGAGGCAAGGATCTTCAATAGATGCTCTAACTAGTGGATGAAAGGTTGAAGAACAACAGGACACTTTATAGTCTCAAAGTATTTCCATACAAGATACCTATCAATTACAAAAGAAAAATAGCTATTTTATAAAGCAGAAAAATTGTAATCACTCTGGTGTGATGGTGGTGGTGGTACAAGCCAAATTTTACTGAAAAGTTACTGTGTGAGAAGTACTTTATATTGATTTAATCCCAATGGGGTAGATAGTATGGATGGACCTTCTGAGGTTTTTAAAGGCTTATGATCTAGCCCTGGATATGCCCTTGATGTTTAACCAAGCCAGTATTCAAACCCAGGATTCCTTTTAACAGCCGTACTATGCCAGCTCTTTCTCGTATATATAAAATCTGTCACTCGATTTCCCGTTAAAAGTCTCTCCTTTGCACCCCTTCTTTTCCCCCTGTAATCAGGGTATAAGCTCTCTTTACCTCGTGTATGGATTATGGCCGCAGTTTCCAAGTGATCCTCCCTATTTCTGTTTCTTCTTTGTCAAATCTGCCATATGGAGTGTTTCCCTTTGTAGCTTTCCGTAATATCACATTTATCATGTCATCACCATGCCTACTTCATCAGATCCACATCCCTCGTTTTCAAGACCTTCAGTAATTCGGTCCCAATACCATGATTTGATTCCCTATCCCATTAGGAAGTTTTGTTCACAGACCCCTACCCCCTAAGCTCCAAGTCTTCTTGTCCATCAGGAAAGCTCTCTTTTCTACCCTATTCTTTTTCTGAATTCTACTCATTTTCAAGTCATAGCTTCTCCAAAATCTTTCCCCAGCTAGGGCCTCAGAATCAGTCTGGTGTCTAGAACGTGTTCCATTCAGTTTAATATGGAATCGTTTTCTGTTTTCTACAGGTGCCTTAGTTTTGACTCTGTCTAAAGCAAGTTCGTTTGCGTTGGGGACCATGCAGTGTTTCGTTTCCCCAACACCCAGCTGAGTGTTGGGTACATGGTAGAGTCTGAACAAATGGAGAACTGGCTGACTGATGAATTACTCTAAACAGACAGGTCAGCCAAATGCAGGGAGGCCCCTGTAAGTCAGCGACAGCTGCATTTTGGACATGGTATGAAAATGTTTTTCTTGGTGTTGACTGAAGTGGATGATGAATTGCTTTTGTTCTGTATGTTCCTCTGTATGTATTCTTTCCTCTCCCATTTGATTATGAGAAATAAATGCTGTTGACCCCCAAATTCCCAGAACACAGAGGAACAGCAAAAGACTGATAATTTATAGACTAATTATAATATAACCCTGTACATCATACAACAAACTACACTACTTGGTGTTCCTCTAACACATCCTGAACTTCTTAAGCCCTCCTCATTTTCTACATGCTGCTACTCTTCTAGAAGGTATTTCTTCCTTTCTACCTCAGAAAATCTTGTCTATATTTCAAGTCCTAACTTAATTGTCATCTTCTCTGATAAACTCTCCCTGATCATTAGACAAAATTAATCATTCCTCTCTTCCTGCTTTAGTAGCATTTTGCTTATCCCTCTATTCTAGAACTTGCTGTGCATTACTGGGAACCCCATTCTTAGCTGACTGCTGTCTGGCCCCAATATATTGTGAATGCTGAGGGCAGTAGTTGTGGCACACGGGCTCAGTAGTTGTGGCTCACGGGCTCTAGAGCACAGGCTCAGTAGTTGTGGCGCACGGGCTTAGTTGCTCTGCGGCATGTGGGATCTTCCCGAACCCAGGCTCGAACCCATGTCCCCTGCATTGGCAAGCGGATTCTTAACCACTGCACCACCAGGGAAGCCCAGGATCTAGGGTTTTATTCTCATCATGCTATTTTTATCTAAGATTTTTTTTTATATTTATTTATTTGGTTGCCCTGGGTCTTAGTTGCAGCACGTGGGCTCCTTAGTTGAGGCTCACCAGCTCCTTTGTTGTGGCATGCAAACTCTTAGTTTCGGCATGCCTGTGGGATCTAGTTCCCTGACCAGGGATCAAACCCGGACCCCCTGCATTGAGAGCGCTGAGTCTTAACCACTGCATCACCAGGGAAATCCCTATCTAAGACTTTTTAATTCTATCTTTTTAAGCCCCAATATTAAATGTTATTATTTTATGTTACTAGTTTTTAAAGTATAATTGACATACAACATTATTAGTTTCATAGATACAACATTCTATTATTTTCTTTGTTTACATACCCAGAAGTGGAATCGCTGGGTCATATGGTATTTCTATTTTTAATTTTTTGAGGAACCTTCATATTATTTTCCACAACTGCACCAATTTACATTCCCACCAGCAGTGCATGAGGGTTCTTTTTTTCTACAGATCCTCACCAACACTTGTAATTTCTTGTCATTTTGACAAAAGCCATTCTGACAGGTGTGAGATGATAACTCACTGTGGTTTTGGTTTGCATTTCCCTGATGATCATGATGCTAAGCATCTTTTCATCTACCTATTGGCCATCTGTATGTCTTCTTTGGGAAAATGTCTATTCAGATTCTCTGCCCATTTTTTAATTGTATTATTTGTTCTTTTGTTGTTGAGCTATATGAGTTCTTTGTATAGTTTGGATATTAACCCCTTATTCGATATATGATTTGCAAATATCCTCTCTCTTTTGGCTTTCTTGTTGGTTTCATTGGTGTACAGAAGCCTTTTAGTTTGACGTAGCAACTAATTTATTTTTAGGCTTAGCTGTATATCTACCAGTTTATTTGCACAACAGTACTTCTTGCATCTCAAATTTTCTTCTACCTGAAATAAATCCTTTAGAATTTCCTTCTAAAGAAATAAGCCACAGAATAGAGAGCTCAGAAATGAACCAACATTTATATGGGCAATTAATCTACAACAAAGGAGGGAAGAATATACAGTGGGGGAAAAGACATCCTTTTCAGTAAATGGTGTTAGGAAAACTGGACAGCTACATGCAAAAGAATCAAACTGGACTACTCTCTCACACCATGCACAAAAATAAATTCAAAATGGATTAAAGTCTTAAATGTAAGACCTGAAACGTTAAAGCATATAGAAGAAAACATAGGCAATAACTCTTTGACATCAGTCTTAGTAATATTTTTTTGAATATGTTGCCTCAGGCAAGTGAAACAAAAGCCAAAATAAGCAAATGAGACTACATCAAACTAAAAATCTTTTGCACAGTGAAGGGAACTATCAACAAAATGAAAAGGCCACCTACTGAATGGGAGAAGATATTTACTGACACTATATCCAATAGGGGGTTAATATCCAAACTATATAAAGAACTTGTACAACTCAACATCAAAAAACAAACCTGATTAAAAATGGGAAGAGGATCTGAATAGACATTTTTCCAAAGAAGAAATACAGATGGCCAGCAGGCACATGAAAAGATGTTCACCATCGCTAATCATCAGGAAAATGCAAATCAAAACCACAATGAGATATCACCTCACACCTGTCAGAATGGCTATATCAAAAAAACAACAAGTGTTGGTGAGGATGTGCAGAAAAGGGAACCCTTGTGCAGTGTTGGGGGGAATGTAAACTGGTGCAGCCACTATGCGAAACATATGGAGGTTCCACAAAAAAATTAAAAATACAACAAACTTATCCAGCAATTTCACTCCTGGCTGTTTTATCCCAAGAAAATGAAAGCACTACTTAGAAAAGATACATGCACCCCTATGCCCACTGCAGCATTATTTACAATAACCAAAATATGGAAGCAACCCAAGCACCCATCAGTAGATGAATGGATAAAGAAGATATGGTGTGTGTGTGTGTGTGTGTGTGTGTGTGTGTACACACACATGCTAATCAAAATAAGTCAGATAGAGAAAGACAAATACTGTGTGATCTCACTTACAATGTGGCATCTGGGAAACAAAACAAATGAACAAACATAACAAAACAGAGTATAGATGGATACAGAGACCAAACATGTGTTTGCTAGAGAGGAAGGGTGTAGGGAGAGGAAAGAAATAGGTGAGGGAGATTGAGGTACTAACTTCCAGTTGCAAAATAAGTGAGTCACAGGTATGAAATGTACAGCGCGAGGAATATAGTCAGAAAGTATGTAATATCTTTGTATGGTGATGTATCTTAACTAGACTTATCGTGGTGATCATTCTGAAATGTATAGAAAATATTACTATATTTTGTAACAGGAACTAACATGGGTTAGTTGTAGGTCCAGAAACAAACAAACTCACACATAGAAAAAGAGACCAGATTTGTGGTCAGAGGGAGGGGCAAGCAATGGATAAAGACAGTCAAAATGTACAAACTTCTAAGATAAATAAGTACTAGGGATGTAATGTACAACATGGTAAATATAATTAACACTTTTATATATGAAAGAGTAAATCCAAAGGGTTCTCATCACACACAAATTTTTTTCTATTTCTTCAATTTTGTATCTGTATGAGATGATGGGTGTTCATTAAACTTGTGAGAAGCATGATGTATATAAGTCAAATTATTATTCTGTACACCTTAAACCTATATATTGCTATATGTCAATTATGTCTCAGTGAAACTGGAAAAAATAAAATAATTGATACGAAACAAAGAAGGCAGGAAACTCACTTTTTGTTTTTCTAAAAATATCCTCTTTTGCCGAAAGATTACTTCATTGCTTATTTAATTCTAGGCCGACAGTCTAGATATTTTTTTAAATCTTTATTGGAGTATAATTGCTTCACAATACTGTGTTAGTTTCTGTTGTACACCAAAGTGAATCAGCCATATGTATACATATGTCCCCATATCCCCTCCCTCTTAAGCCTCCCTCCCATCCTCCCTGTTCCACCCCTTTAGGTCATTGCAAAGCACCGAGTTGATCTCCCTGTGCTATGCTGCTGCTTCCCACTAGCTATTTTACATTTGGTAATGTATATATGTCGATATATATAATGTGTGTGTGTATATATATATATATATATATATAATGTATATATGTTGATATATGTCTCACCTCGCCCCAGCTTCCCCCTCCCACCCTGTATCCTCAGGTCCATTCTCTATGTCTACATCTTTATTCCTGCCCTGCCAATAGGTTCATCAGTACCACTTTTTTTTTTTTTAGATTCCATGTATGTGTGTTAGTATACGGTATTTGTTTTTCTCTTTCTGACTTACTTCACTCTGTATGACAGACTCTAGGTCGATCCACCTCACTACAAATAACTCAATTTGGTTTCTTCTTATGGATGAGCAATATTCCATTATATCTATGTGCCACAACTTCTTTATCCATTCATCTGCTGATGAACACTTAGGTTGCTTCCATGTCCTGGCTGTTGTAAACAGTGCTGCAATGAACATGTGGTACATGTCTCTGTTTGAATTATGGTTTTCTCAGGGTATATGCCCAGTAGTGGGATTGCTGGGTCATATGGTAGTTCTATTTTTAGTTTTTTAAGGAACCTCCATACTGTTTTCCATAGTGGTTGTATCAATTTACATTCCCACCAACAGTACAGGAGAGTTCCCTTTTCTCCACACCCTCTCCAGCATTTGTTTCTAGATTTTTTGATAATGGCTATTCTGACTGGTGTGAGGTGATACCTCATTGTAGTTTTGATTTGCATTTCTCTAACAATTAGTGATGTTGAGCATCTTTTCCTGTGCCTCTTGGCCATCTGTATGTCTTCCTTGGTAAAATGTCTATTTAGGTCTTCTGCCCATTTTTTAATTGGATTGTTTTTTTGATACTGAGCTCCATGAGCTGTTTTTATATTTTGGAGATTAATCCTTTGTTGTTTCATTTGCAAATATTTTCTCCCATTCTGAGGGTTGTCTTTTTGTCTTATTTATGGTTTCCTTTGCTGTGCAAAAGCTTTTAAGTTTAATTAAGTCCCATTTGTTTGTTTTTATTTTCGTTACTCTAGGAGGTGGGTCAAAAAAGATCTTGCTGTGGTTTATGTCAAAGAGTGTTTTTCCTATGTTTTCCTCTGAGAGTTTTATGGTGTCTGATCTTACATTTTGGTCTTTAATCCATTTGGAGTTTATTTTTGTGTATGGTGTTAGGGAGTGTTCTGATTTCACTCTTTTACATGTAGCTGTCCAGTTTTCCCAGCACCACTTATTGAAGAGGCTGTCTTTTCTCCATTGTATGTTCTTGCCTCCTCTGTTGTAAATTAGGTGACTATATGTGCGTGGGTTTATCTCTGGGCATTCTATCCTGTACCACTGATCTATAGTCCTGTTTCTGTGCCAGTACCATACTGTCTTGATTACTGTAGCTTTGTAGTATAGTCTGAAGTCTGGGAGCCTGATTCCTCCCGCTCTGTTTTTCTTTCTCAAGATTGCTTGGGCTATTTGGGGTCTTTTGTGTTTCCATATGAATTGTAAAATTTTTTGTTCTAATTCTGTGAAGAATGCCATTGGTAGTTTGATAGGGACTGCATTGAATCTGTAGATTGCTTTGGGTAGTATAGTCATTTTCACAATATTGATTCTTCCTAAGGAATATTGGAATATTATTAGGAATATTGATTATTCCTAATCTAAGAATATGGTATATTTCTCCCTCTGTTTATGTCATCTTTGATTTCTTTCATCAGTGTTTTATAGTTTTCTGAGTACGAGTCTTTTACCTCCTTGGGCAGGCTTATTCCTAGGTATTTTATTCTTTTTGTTGTGATGGTAAATGGGATTGTTTCCTTAATTTCTCTTTCTGATTTTTCATTGCTGGTATATAGGAATGCCAGAGATTTCTGTGCATTAATTTTGAATCCTGCAACCTTACCAAATTCAATGATTAGTTCTGGTAGTTTTCTGGTGGCATCTTTAGGATTCTCTATGTATAGTATCATGGCATCTGCAAACAGTGACAGTTTTACTACTTCTTTTCCAATTTGTATTCCTTTTATTTCTTTTTCTCTGATTGCCATAGCTGGAACTTCCAAAACTATGTTGAATAATAGTGGCGACAATAGACATCCTTCTCTTGTTCCTGATCTTAGAGGAAATGCTTTCAGTTTTTCACCATTGAGTATGATGTTTGCTGTGGGTTTGTCATATATGGCCTTTATTATGTTGAGGTAGGTTCCCTCTATGCCCACTCTCTGGAGAGTTTTTATAATAAATGGGTGTTGAATTTTGTCAAAAGCTTTTTCTGCATCTATTGAGATGATCATATGGTTTTTATTCTTCAGCTTGTTAATATGGTTTATCACATTGATTGATTTGCGTATATTGAAGAATCCTTGCATTCCTGGGATAAACCCCAGGAATTCGTGTGTGTGAGTGCATGTGGCTTAATAGTCTTGGAAACTTCTAATTTGCTGAAATTCATTAGGCCTTGTTAGAAATTATGCTTCTCAAGCACTAGGGGTCACGGCATGGCATGCAGTATCTTATTCACAGTTCCCCGAGCAGGGATCGAACCCGTGCTCCCTGTAGTGGAAGCATGGAGTCCTAACCCCTGGACCACCAGGGAATTCCTTGTCAGACTTTAAATAAAATGAATTTGCACTGCTAACCTACAAGAAGCCAAGCTTGTGATTACAAATATCAAGGAGGTTGTTTGTTCTTCCACCTAGTGCGAATGGTATAGCAGCAGGTTTTCTTGGTGATGAAGATTGATTTCTGATTCACCCTCACACTGAAGGTCTTAGCTCTTTGGGGTCATGGCCTTTTGCAAGGATTTCCTGTTAGACTCATCACTTTGGGGCTCTGTGCTTTGTGTCCAATCTACCCTGCACCCACAGAAGACAAAAATCAACACTAGAGGTCACCAGGGCTTAGTGGAAAATGACCAAAAGCTGGCCTCAGAGATCCCTTATTTTCTGAGATTACTGCTTTCACTGTGCCTTGCGCCTCTGTGCATTGCTTAGTTTCAAACTATGTGACACATTTTTAAATATATATTTTAAAATATTTTTATGCCATATTTGGGTTGTTTTAGTGTCACATTTGTGAGGGTTCTTTTCCTCAATATTACCAGAAATAAGCCCAGCATTGTCATCTTTTATAGTTTGCTCCTTTTTCCTAAAGTGTATTGAGGTGTAGCAATAATACAGTTAGTGAATTCCTACTGGGAACTTTTAAGAGTATTTGGATAAACTGGTGATATATTTTTTTTAACTTAAGCCTTTATTTCTTTATTTTTGGCTGAGTTGGGTCTTCATTGCTCCACACGGGCTTTCTCTGGTTGCTGCAAGCGGGGGCTCCTCTTCATTGCGATGCACGGGCTTCTCATTGCAGTGGCTTCTCTTGTTGCAGAGCACAGGCTCTAGGTGCACGGGCTCAGTAGTTGTGGCATGCAGACTCTAGAGCGTAGGCTCCGTAGTTGTAGCGCACAGGCTTAGTTGCTCCGTGGCATGTGGGATCTTCCCGGACCAGGGCTCGAACCCGTGTCTCCTGCATTGGCAGGCGGACTCTTAACCCCTGCACCACCAGGGAAACCCTAAACTGGTGATATTCTTTAAATTACATTTTAACTATGGTTTTCCTTAACCTTTGAAAACTATCTTGAAAATTTAATCATTTTAAGAACTACAATGATCATGATCAAGATCATGATTGTTGTAGCTACTTTACTATAAATCTTTCAGTGCTAAAAATTCTCATAAGTAATAAAAGATGCTTTAGTCTTTGATTCCCCAAATTGTTTGATAGAATAATTGCAACATTTATTGAGTATTTACCACATGCCAGGTGGTGTTGAAAGAGTCCATCTAATCTTCACAACAACCTCATAAGCTTGATACTAGTAATTTTGATTCCACATGACAAATGAAAAAAAAAAAAAGACATCTTTTAATTTGCCTGAAATCACACAGCTAGCAGGTGAAGAGCTGGGATTCAGACACGGGGAGTTTGGTTCTAGAACCACAGTTAGTCCCTCTACTGTCTTTTCTGTTTGATACCAGTTGGTGTACTTAACAGATCAGATAATGAGCAAGATTGACCAAAGTGTGCTTTAAAACTTCATTTCAATAATGGCACGGAAAAAATAATTGCAAAATATGCTGGGGTTTTGATAGGGACCGTGTTGGGTCTGTAGACCAGTTTGGAGAATCTCAAGCCTGTAATTGGTGAGGATTGCCACGCTAACAGTATTCAGTCTTCCCATCCATGAAGATGAAAGATCTCCTTTTAGATCTTTCTCTCAGCAAGGTTTACAATGTATGTATTGCGTTGCTTCTGTTAAATTCGTTTTTCAGTGTTTTATTATTTTAATGCTATTGTAAATGCAGTTTTTCTATTTCATTTTTGGATTGTTTGTTGTGAGTATAGAGAAATACTGTTGATTTGTATAGTCTATCCAGCCACCTTGTTGAAATTGTTTATAGTCATTGTATTTTTCCTCTGGATTCCTCAGGGTTTTCTACATACAAGACCTTGTCAACTGAGAATATTTTTTTCCTTTTCAGTCTAGATGCCTTTATTTTTTATTTTTTCTTCACTGCACTGACTACAACCTCCAGTAAAATGTTGACTATAAGTGATAATGTGCTCCTGAACATAGGTGGAAAATATTCAGCCTTAAGCCATGAAACATGGTGCTAATTGTAGGGTTTTATGTAAGTGCCCTTTATCAGGGCAAAGAAATTACTTTCTGTTCCCCGTGGCTGAATGGGTATTAGATTTTGGCAAAAGTTTTTCTGCATCTGTGGAGTGATCATATGGTCATGCCCTGTGTTAATGTGGCATATTCCACGTTAAACTAACCTATCATTCTTGTACTATATCCCCTATGGTGACAGTGTATATATTGCTGGGGTCAGTTTGCTAGTATCTTGCTAAGAGTTTTTGCCTCAGTGTTCACGAGGGATATATATTGGTCTGCAGTTTTTGTTTTGTGTTTTTTCTTTTGATGTTATTGTCTCATTTGGGGTTTAGGATAATATAGACTTAAAGAATGAGTTGAAGTGTTCCTTCTACTTTTTTCTGAAAGTGTAAGGGATTATTTCTTTAACTATTGATATATCAGTTAAATACTCTGGGGTGGTGATTTTCTTTGGGAAGATTTTTAATAACTAATTGAAATTTTTTAACTTGTTGTAGATCTCTTCAGATTTTCTTTTCCTTGAGTCAGTTTCAATAATTTCTGTTTCTAGAATTTGTTCATTTCACCTACATTTTCTAATTTATTAGAAATAAAGTTATTGTTCACAGTATGTCCTTATAAATTTTTTTTAACTTCTGTAGCATCAGTATGCTACATGGCATTTCATTCCTAATTATAATAATTATGTATGAGGAAGTCCTTGCCTCCCATGAATTCACAAGTCTAATGGGGGAGACAGACTAAAAATAAATAAATTAAAAATATTATATTTATAATAAAGTAAAATACATGATGTTATATAGGGGTGAACAAAGTGCTATGGGGTGACCAGGGCATGCCTGTCTCTGTCTGGTAAGCATTCACAAACTGTGCTGCCTTTGATTGGGACTCAGGAGGGTCGGAGTCTGCCAAGCAAAGGGGATTCAGTAAATAGGGAATTCTGGGCATGGAAAGCAGTGTGTGTAAAGACAAGACTCGGGTTCAAGTAATATCTGAAAAATACCCTGGTCTCGGGTCAACGACGGATACCGTGTAGAGTGATAGGTAAGCTGTGGGTCAGGTGCAGCGCGGATCCCTGGGCAGCATTTCCCGGCAGAATCCTGCGTCCTCTGGGGTTCCTTGTGGTTTGCACCGGCGGGAGCCACTGTCTTTGCACTCCTGGTGCGGGCGGGTTTCTTGTCTCCCAGTGTGTGTGGTGAGGTGGGAGGACACGGGAGACCTAACATACGCATACTGGAGCTTGTGCGTTAAGAAGGCCCACAGATAAGAGGAAGCCCCGTGATTTAATAAACTATAAGTACAATACCTGGGACGAGAGCAGTGTTTCCCAAAATGATATCCTTGTTCCCCTTTTAAATATTTGGGGGTTTTGTTTCTTTGATATCCTAAAAATATTTACCAGTTACAAAGACAAAACTCAAAAGACTTTTTCCGAAATCAGTGTTTCTCGTATTGGGGCTGAGAACTCTCAGTTAACTGTATCGAGGAGTCTGAAGGAAATTGTATTTTCTTTAAAAGGTGTCTGAACGTGTTTTAAATGTGAGAAACATTGACCCGGAGTATTTAATCGAAAAATACTTGAATGATAAATGTGAACTATATACTACTCAAACATTGGGTTCGATGTTACTATAAATACAGTCCTTGTCCTGATAGAGTTTACCACATAGTGGGGCTAATAAGTAGCCAGGCAATTACAATGCAGTGTTACAAGCACTATGGTGCAGAAGTACAGGGTGCTAAAAGAACTAATAGGAATACTTGATCTAAAGTTTGAGGTGACAGTTAGCTAGAGATGTAGCTGAAGAGGTAAGCAAATGGTGAAAAAAAAAAAAATACCCTGGAGGGTGCATGTTAAAGAGCAGTAGAAGATAGAACTTAGGTCAAAGATACATTTACACCTGCTGAATATTCTGGCCTTCATCCTCTGGGCCACCGGATGCCAGCCAAGGTCTTTGATGATCAAATTAGTTTTCACTTTTGTTTTGTCTTAGAATTTATCTCCAGCAGCTCTGTGGAGCTTAAGACTGCAGTGAGAAGGGACAGGTAACAGGTCAATCAAATAGGACTGTAAGGGCTGAGAGGTGGTGAGTACAAAAATAGAGAGTAGACAAAAAAGCATAGCCAAATTCAAAAGATTATGATAAAATTGACAGGATGTGGTGATATGGAAATAACGAATGGTGAGGGTGATGGTTGGGCACAGAGGACTTGGAGGGCATGGAGAGGAGGTAGCCTCTGGGAAGCTGCCAGACAGGAAATCAACCCGAACAACAACAAAAGTCAGATAAGATGTCCAGATGAATCATTGGCTAAGGGGCCAGGTAAAGAGGGAGAATCCAGGCAAGAGCAAACCTACAGAGACTTGGGAACCCAGGCTGGAATGACAGCTGTAGGTGGGTCCTAAATAAGTTTTGTGAGCTGCCAAGAGGGAAGTGACTTAATCTAACATCCGTGCTCTGAAGGTTGGGTGAGGTGGGGCAGTAAGAAGTTCCAGTCCAACATGGTCATTTTGGCACTCTTATTTTTAATAAAAGCTTGGAATTAATCTAAATCCTGCTTGAAGTAGGATAATGATATTGACTGATAATTCTGCGCCAGCTAATGTTCTTCCTGCAGGTAACTCAGATACTACACAGAGACCGTCATTAATTCTGAAATCATAGAGGAATTATTTAGAAAGCAACTCTTTAAAAACCTCTTTAGTGCTGCCAAAGTGTTAATGCATCTTTTCAAAGCATTCAGGAGCCGGACAGATACAAATGGATGCAGTGACTGTGAAGAATAAATGATGACATGCCTCGTCTTGATCTACACTTTTGTAAGAGGTCCCTTTTTATGTGTGACATTCTGTGACTTAATTTTTCCTATCCATGACATTCTAGTGTTTTTTAAATTGCCAACCATCCGGATGTGCCGTCAGTATGAATCAGGTTTTTTGTGTAATTAAGCCAGCTTATCTGTCACCCAGCATAATTAATCCATCCTATTTTAATTACTTTTCCATTTCCAGAGCCAATCATCCTATATTAATACAAATATAGGAAAATCTGAGTCACTTTTGTAATATAAGTAATAATAAAGAATGCCTGTCATACACTTGCCTCACATTTTTAGAAACATTTAACATAATTTGATAAAATATTAGTATTTTGCCAGAAACGCAGAAACCAGGAAAGACATCAGTATTTCAGTTCATTCACTTACTTCATGAAGTCCCCTTTCTAAACCCGATCATGTATTTCCCAGAATTTCACAGTCTTGATTCCATGTCCAACCAATGGCATATTGTAATGTAGGAAGCCTTTCTGTTTCTGGAGGTAATTGCAGAGATGCCTTGCCTGTCAGCTCATTTTTATCCCTGGTGCCTGTGTGGGTTTTTTCATGTACTCCTTCCTTAATTGAGCATGACTCTAGTCACTGGGGATGCAGCAGCGAAAGAGACAGAAAAAGGTCCTGAGTCCCAATGAGCTCACGTGGCAGTGGGGGAGACACATAGTAAACAGATAATTATCACCAATAGTGATGAGTAACGTGCAAAGAATTTGAAGAAGATGGTGTGATAGAGAGGGGTCTGTAGCTGGAGGGCTCAGAGAAGGCCTCTCTGAGGAGGTGGCATTAAAGCTGACACTTGAATGACAGGAGATGACATGAAATGATCATGGGACTAAGCATTCCAGGAGGAAGTCACGGCTAGAGCAGAGGTCACCAGTGAGAATATAACCCAGGAACCAAATGAACGCCAGCGCTGCTTGAGTGACATGAACAGGGCAAGTGGTAAGAAATGAGCTTAGAGAAGGAGAGAACATTCAAGGTAAGGAGTGGGGATTTCATTCCAAGTTCCATGAAGAGCTGCTGGAGGATTTTAAACAAGAGAGTGATGTGATCGGATTTATGTTTTTACATAAATCTGGCTGCTCTGTGGAGAATGGATTGATGGAGCCAAGTATGGAAACAGCGAGATAGGGTCCAGGTGAGAGATGAGTTTGGCTTGTACCAGAGGTGCAGAGAAGTAGATTCATTCAGGATTTATTGAGAGATTGATGGAGCAAGAGAACTTATTGATGGGTTGGCTGTTGAAGGGTGTATTATAGAAAGGGAAAAATTTGTCACGGATAACTGAGGTTTTTATTTGTTTGTTTCATAAATATTAGGACTTCGGCATCCCTTAACCATTCTGGGAAGCTCTTGCATTTGTATTTTCAAAGATTGATTCTTTGCACAGTTGCATATTTTCCATGGTTAGAGCAGACTATGGCATTCGGCTCTCTAAATTCAAATCCAGGTTCTCCAACCTAGTGGTCACATGACCTCAGGCATGTCTCAACCCCTTTATGTTTGTTTCCTCTTATTTTAAAAATGGACTGATAATTTTCATAGGGTTTTTGACAGAAGTGACTAAGAAAATACACATAGAAAAACTTAGCACACTACTAGTCTACAGTAAGCACTCAGTAAGTTAGTAATTAGATATTGCATTTCTGTCTTAGCCTCCTTACTATGACACATTCAGGTCTCGGGACCCAGTAATAAGAGTTATAATATTTTTAAGAAGCAAATTTATGCTCATTTCATAATTTTTTTTCATGTATTATTTGAATACTATTTTTTTTAGAACATCTTACCAATAATCGTTGTTTAATATATTCCCAAATTCCACATCTGGTAGTATCTCTTCATTTTTAAAGTGACTTTTTGTTATTTGGGTCTTAAAAGTCAGTAGCCTTTTAGAGAGATTGAATATCATCAGCTTTACTTGGGAGTTAGTGTTTTCAGCCCTTACAGTGGGGTGAGGGAGGATGGGCACCTGATCCCAAGATTGTATAAATCATGTGGAAGCTTAATTTGCTGCTTCCACCAGTGCCGTAATGGCACATGGGCACTGCTCAGGTGTACCCTCCTCAACGCAGTCCTCCTGCTTTCCCTTTGGACTTAGGTCCATGTTGGATCTATGTGGGGAAAAGACCCAACTTGTTTGGATCACAGGGTAATCTCAAAGACCCTGTATTGAATCTTTGGTTCCCATGTAAACACTGGTTCCTGTCACTCTGTCAAGCTGCCGCTGCATCTCAGACTCTTGGGATTGGTTGTTTGCCTCTCAAAACAGGCTTGAGAGCAGTAGGAAAGTAGAGTAGGTCAACACGGCATATGGTTGAGTTTGCATGGACAGATGTGCTTGAGAATAACAAGGACAGTCTTTTAAATTGGTTCCTGAGTTATAAATGTGGTATGCAGATGTTTCATGGTTATGGCTGGGATTGAGGTACATTTAGCAAATGGTCCTTTTCATGAGATAACACATTAACCTAATTTTTTAAGCTCTGATTCTTATCTTTCTCTGAAGTTAGCTGGGCGAGGACCATTCTCTTTGCTGTAAGCATCTTACAGCGTCATCACTGATGTAGAGCACCGTCCAGCACAAGTGGCTGTAGAATCCCTTTCTGTACAGAACATTCAACATTAAATACATACGTATGTTATGGTTCTTCTGGTTTCGGGTTCTCTGTTTCTTCTCGTATATTTTAATGACACGGATAATTTTTAAATATTTTATTTCGAAGCTTTTACACACTGTGGCACATGTAAAATGATCCCCTCTCTAACAGGTCCCTAAGCCCAGGGTGGGAGACGCTAATGTTGAACCATTGGCCAGTGGAATCCGCTAGTTCTAGACGTTGACTCCTACAATTTGTCGCTCCTGACTATTGTGCTGATTGCACAGATGCTGTACTGAATCTTGTAAAAGTAGCATTGTTTCTAAATACTGTAGGGAATGATAGAGTCTGGATGTTTTTGGAAATCAGTAATCAGTGTGTGTGTGTTTTGAAATATTTACACTCAATGGAGCTACACCTGATAGCCTTACAATTTTTCCTTCTGCCTCTTTGAAAGACAGTGTGGTTGTAGCTATTTAAGAGCGCCATGTGAGGGTCTACATGGGTGTAAAGAATGAGCTGTGAATTCCCAGCTCTGCCAGCACCCACAGAACTTACCCAGGGCTCCCATTCGCCCTGTGTGCATGGTAAACATCTCAGCTCCCCTGCTCTGTTAAGAGCAAGTCTTCTCCAGCAAGCAAATATCCCATCATTTCACGATGCAGCACCCCAGCTTGATTATATTAATGTTAATGTTTATTTGTAAGCTTTCTTTTTTCCAGAAATGTGTACTATGTGAACATAACTCACTTTCTGTGTGTTTGCTTTTCTACCACAGACACGGGAGCAGAAAGACAGGCACTAAGAGAAAACGTGTATCCTAAATTAAGAGAATTCTGCAGAGAAAACTATGGATTAGAATTTCAGGTAACGCTGATATTAATTTCATTTTTAATTATGTCAGCTAAATAACTAATGTTTGTTTCTTGTCACAGTTTGGGTGTTATAAAATATGTTTTAAGCCCCAAAATATTTCATTTCTTTAAGCGTGGGTGAAAAGAAACACTGGAAAATGGAAGTAAAATATTTAGTCATTTTTGATGTTTTGCACTTTTACGCTCTGCTTCTTGGAGCCTACCCGGTACTGGCTCATCTTTTTCTTGGAATTATGTTTATTTGCTTTTTTGATAACCTCCACTAATGCCAAAAAGGGCAAGGTTGCTGAGCACCTGCCTTCAAGCTGGCATCTCTAGAAATGTTTTGCATCAAAAAATTGGGACCAACTCTCTCCCGAGTATTTCTTTTTAGCAGCTTGGTCAGTCCGTGCCTTCTGTCCTTTTAGTTTTTATTTGCATTGAAGAATGTCCTTTTTCCCAAGCATTTTGGGAATTTACCATTTACCAAAAACAAAAACAAACCATCAGCCTTTCAAGAAACAGTAACTGTGCATGTCATTGCTAAAATTCATAAACATCCTGGCATTTGTAGACACTATTGATGAGGCCACCTAATAGAAAAGTACTAGAAGACATTGGGCATATCTTAGACATCCAAAATAATTGTTTAAGTAAATGGCTCCTGCAACTATAGATAGCGTTATTTAGTCAGAATTCATCACCTTCATTTGCAATGGACATCTTAACTCTACAGTGCTATCCTGACTACATGTTTACATTGTTAAGTGAGGACTATGGACTAGAGGTTTGTGGTGTAAGAGTACAAAATGTGTCATTGTTTTTTTTTTTTTTTTTTACTCTTTGGGCTGGGAGAGAGTTTTTTGGGGTTTTTTTTTGAATTTTTGAATTTTATTTTTTGTATAGCAGGTTCTTATTAGTTATCCATTTTATACGTATTAGTGTATATATGTCAATCCCAATCTCCCAGTTCATCACACCACCACCCCGCGCCCCCGCCCCCGCTGAAAATGTGTCATTGTTAATGGAAGAAAATTTCACCCCTCATTTGTTTCCTTCTGAATACAGTTGACCCTCAGACAATGCAGGGGTTAGGGGTGCTGACCCTCTGCGTAGTTGAAAATACACATATAACTTTACAGTCAGCCCTCTGTATCCACGGTCCCTCCATATCCGAGGATTCAACCAACTTTGGATCATTTCATACTGTAGTGTTTACTACTGAAAAAATCCACACTAGTGGATCCACACGGTTCAAACCTGTGTTATTCAAGGGTTGACTGTAAATATTTTGTCTTGGTATACTTCCTAGTGCCTTCTAATAGGATGTATAAAATAAGAGTTTCAAAATGGCTTTGATCTCAATGCATAGTGTCTGTTGGCAGCAAGCCATTTTGACACACACATTGAGTAGTTACTCATAAGTTACTGTTTACTTGAAAAATCATCAACCTGAACTCCTTGTTGTGAAGTCAGCACTACCTTCTCTGAGGAATCTCATTCTACTGATAACAAAGTCTCAACTGTTAAAAATTCTGATATGTCAAGATTCCCAAAGACTTAGACATTCCTTGGGGACTCAGTTACTGTAAAGAAATGTATCCAAGCCTGTTAATCCCACCTTTGAGTTTATTTGGGTTTGCATCACTTTTGTCAGTAGAAGGTTGAGCTACAGAACAGCCTCCATAAAACATGGAATTGATTAGCATTAGCTGAGGGGGAAAAAAGGAAAAATATATTTTCTAAATTTTAAGTAGGTACAGGAGAAGACAGGTAAAGCCAAAGGAAAACTGTAGAAGGCAAGGTCCATAGAAGAAATTAATGGCAAGGATCATTCCAGGCAGGTGTATTGAATCAGTCAGTGAGATACTGGACAGCAGAGAAAACAGCACTGGGTTTGCTCTTTCCAAGCATGACCTGGAATTGAGCCCCAGCTCTTGACTGTGAGTGACTTAACCCACCCGCTGGTCCTTTAGTGTCTAAAATGGGGGTGGTGACAGCTTACACATCTGAGGTTGTGTTTAGAATACAGTGTGCAAGGTTGCATTTGCTTCCCACCTTCCAAAGTAGGTTGGTTATAGAGCTCCCTGAGGCTGTGTTCACTAGAGAGATGGTCCTCTTTTCTCAGCTGCAGCAAAATGTACCAGAAGCTTCACAGAAAAACGAATTTAGCCGTACAGTGTTCTGGATTCCATCTTTGTGCATTGGACTCAGGAGAAATGCATTTCCTGGAGTTATTCAAACATACCAGTCTATTTCCTGCTTTCTTGCCTTTGCTGTTCTTACCACCTACAATGCTTTTCCATCTGCTTCTTCCCCTGCTTCTCCTCCTAAGTCCTGCTCAGTCCTAGGACTCTTCCTGTCTGATCTTAAGTCATGCCCCTCTTCTCCTTGCCCACTTCTCCGCAGCTGTGTGTCCTGCAATTGGTCCCTTGAACACTTCAGGCCTACTCCATTTCAGGATTTTTCCCTGGCTGTCTCTCTATAGGAATGCTCACCCACTCATCTTTTCATGGGTGCTTACTCACTGTCCTTGAAGTCTCCTCTGAACTGTCACTTCCTAGGGTTGCTTCCCTCATGACCCAATCTAAAGTAACCCCCTAGGTGTGCTGTTTCTTTTACAGCATCCTATTTTAGTTATTTGCATAGCATGTGTCAGTGTTGGATTTTTTTCTTGTTTACTCATGCATTGGATTGTTTCTTGTCTTTCTTCCGAGATTGTAAGTTCCACAGGAACAGGGACTTGTCTGCCTTTATGACAGCTACATGCTAGAATAGTGCCTGGCACATAGTAAAACTCCATAAGAATGTCGAATGAATGAAGTCTCAGCCCAAACATTACTTAAAGAATTGTTCTCTGATCCCCTCATTCCTTCCAAGTTATACCACATACCCTGCTCCCCTAAAGTCCTGTGCATAACTCCCGATCATTGATCCAGTTCATTTAAGAAGTGTTTATTGACCATTGACAACATGCCAGTCAACATTCCACGTGCTGGAAATACAGGGAAAAAAACCATCACACACCCTCTTCTTGTGGAGCTTCCAATATTGTTGCGAGAGGCAGACAATAAACGGTAAATTCCAGTGGTAATAGATGCATTTTACTGAGTAAATGCTTTTAAGGAAAGTAAAACACGATAAAGGGAGGTAGGAAATGCCAGGTAGTCAGAGAAGGACTGAGTAATAAGACAGCCTTTAAGCAGAGATCTGCAGAGGTAATGGAGCAAATCATGCAGATATTTTGGGAGGAGAATTCCAGACAGAGGCAACCAGGAAAAGGGTCTGGGGTAGGAATGTGTTTAGAATATTTCTAAGCACAGTAAAGAAGCCAAGTGGGAATGGAGTAGAATGGAGTAACGAGTAAGATAAATGATTGTAGGAGATGACATCAAAAGAAGATCGTACCTCATGGACTGAGAGTAAGGACTCAGAATGTTACTGAGTAAGAAGGGAGTGACAGGATTTATGTTTAAGAGGTTCGCTCAAGCTTTGTGAGGGGACTGGAGTGGGGGTGGGGAGAGATGGCCGAAGCAGTAAGGCAGCGCAAGTAAGAAATGATCATGGTGCAGACTAGAATGAGCAGCAAAGATAAGGAGACATCTGACTAGGTACATTTTTCATCACCTGTCTATAACGTCTAAAAATTCTCAGGACTGGAACTGTGTCTTATTCAACTTATCCCAGTGATTGGCCTACTATGTGCCAGGTACTTGACTATTTAGTTAAATCTCTATTGAACTAAGTTGACAGACTGCAGAGTTACACTTCAAGCAAGGCCATATACTTCTTTCTCTATGCCTGTTTGGCAGACTGTTTTCTAGTATTTCCTTTATTTTTTCATTTAAACTAAGAGTTTTAATGAAAATGCACCAGCCTCTCTGATTATGTGAACTTCAACTAATTCCATGTGTAATATACATAGTTGACTGCTTGGAGATGGGGACATTAAACGGAAAGAACGTCAAGCCTACTCAGCAGAAAACACACATGGCTCAGAGAAAGACAGGAGGGTTAAATAAGATGTTATTTGATTTGCCAGTGTTCAGTGAGTGCCCCTGACTATGGAGAAGAGGATCAAAAGGAAGAACAGGGGAATAAATTGGGAAAAATAAAGACAGATTGGGGTAAAAGCAGGTGGTGCAGGACCCAGTAAATAAAGGGCTTGTAATTATCTGCAAGCCCTGCTCTCAGATGTTTCCTCTCCATTCTTATTGCTGAGACCCTGATCTAACCTTAATTGCTTCAAAAAATTAGATGAAGGGACTTCCCTGGTGGTGCAGTGGTTAAGAATCCACCTGCCAATGCAGGGGACACAGGTTCGAGCCCTGGTCCGGGAAGATCCCACACGCCACAGAGCAACTAAGCCCACGTGCCACAACTACTGAGCCCGAGCTCTAGAGCCCACGTGCCACGACTACTGAGCCTGCATGCCACAGCTACTGAGCCCGTGTGCCACAACTACTGAAGCCCGCACACCTAAAGCCCGTGCTCCCCAGCAAGAGAAGCCACCGCAATGAGAAGCGTGCACACCGCAACAGAGTAGCCCCCGCTCACCGCAACTAGAGAAAGCCCACGCAGAGCAACGAAAACCCAAGGCAGCCAAAAATAAATAAATTTTTTTAAAGCTATTAAAAAAAAAAAAAAAAAGATGAACAAAGAGGATCTTAACTGATCTTGTTCTCTGCTTACCCACAGTAGGTTGCAAGTCCTGGAGGAAGAGACTAGTCCTCACTTATTTTTTTTTTTTTTAATTTATTTTATTTTGGGCCGCGTTGGGTCTTTGGTGCTGTGCGCGGGCTTTCTCTAGTTGCGGCGAACAGGAGCCACTGTTCGTTGCGGTGCGTGGGCTTCTCATCACGGTGGCTTCCCTCGTTGCGGAGCACAGGCTCTAGAGTGCAGGCTCAGCAGTTGTGACACAAGGGCCCAGTTACTCCACGGCACGCGGAATCCTCCCAGACCAGGGCTCGAACCCACGTCCCCTGCATTGGCAGGTGGATTCTTAACCACTGTGCCACCAGGGAAGCCCCTCCTTGCTTATTTTTAAGTCTCCGGGGCCTGGAAGAGTGCTTGACATTTACTGGGTTTAGTAAAAGTAGCAAGCAGAGCTGCCTACACCATCATCCTGCTTGAGTTCCTCTATACATCACCAGAGTAACCTTACTTAAATGTCAGGTTGTCATTTCCTTTGCTTAAAACCTTATAATGGCTCCCTGCTGCCTATGGGGTCCCTCTTTAATGTGATCCCAGCTGTCTCCCCAACTTCATCTGCCATTTTTCCCAAAATAAACACTCCATGCCAGTTTGGCCATCCTCAGCCTATCCTTGGAGCACATCTTGCTGATCACTCATTCTTGACTTGAAAATCTCATTCGCTGTACCTATTGCAGTTCTCCCCTCTTATCAGAAATACCCTCTCTCCTCTACCGCCTACCCTTCAAACGCCAGCCCAAGTTCTTGCTTTCTAAGAAGTCTTTTCTGATTCCCAAATATTCCCCCTCTACTCCCTTATAATCTGCCCCACCTTGCCCCCACAGGTACCCTGAGCAGGAGTAGACCTGATTGGGGCAGGGACCTCTAACGGGGGTACTTGATTGATCTGGGCGCTTAGCCACTGCTGCATTTTGAAAACAGTTTCATTTTAGTCCAGCCACTCAACTTAGTTTCGTTCCTTAAGAATACCTTCTGATAGCGAACATTTTCAGTGGGCATCTAGTATTCCTCTCACATCACTTAGTCACCAAAGTAAATAACCCTGTTCCTTTTTCTTCACCTTTAACATCCAATAAATCCCAAAGACCTGTGGATTCTACCTCCTAAGTATTTCTCCAGTGTATCCCCGCTGTTCAAGTCTCTATTACTGTCATCTTGACTATTGCAGTAGATGTGCTGCGGGCCTGTTTACCTTCACCTCGCCCTTCTCTTCCACAGCCTCAACCCTTCCACCCACCTGGACCACCTCGTCCACCCTCCACCATATTTCTGCCGTGGTATCTCTGAAATACACATCTGACTCTTTCATCCACAAGATACATTCTGCACGTCTTAGCCTGGCACACGAGTTTCTCTTTTCCACCGCTGTCCACTGAGGTCTTTCTGTCCCCTCCCACACAGGTAGCCTGTGTTAGCCTTTCTAATCTGCGTTCAGTTCCCCAAACAAGTTCTTGTTTTTCCCCTGAGTCTTCAGACCCACTGTGCCCTCTGTTGGGGTTGCTCTTAAATTGTCCCGCATGCCAATGACTAGAAAATTTTCTACTCGTCCTTTAAGAAACAGTGAATTTCCCTTCTTCAAGATTCCATAGTGCTTTATTTCTGGTCTTTAATAGCATCTGTCATATTGTTTTAATTACTTTTTAAATGCCTTTCCCCCTAACTGGAAGCTCATCAAGGTCAGAAGTCATATGATTTATATCTTTTTATCACCAGTCCTTTTTAGAGTACCTGGTTCATATTATATACATAATAAATGTTGATTAAAGTGAATTTATTAAATGAATAAGACCCAGAAGCTGAGAGTCCAGACCACTGCTGTGCAAAAGAAATATAATGGGAATCACAGATGCAAGCCACAAATGCAATTCCATTTTCTAACTACGTTCTGAAAAGTAAAAGGAAGCAGAAAAAAAAATTTAAGAACATAATTTAAGCCATTTTATATCCAAAATATCATTTTAACACAATCAACATAAAAATTATTAGTTATTTTATATTCTTTTTTTCATACAAAGTCTTCAAAGTCCAGTGTATATTTTACACTCACAACACATCCCAATTCAGACTGGCCACATTTTGGGTGCTCAGTAGTCAAATGCTCCCATGCTGGACTGTGAAGTTCTAGATGGGAGTGGTCAGGGTGAGGCCATTCTAACAGGGATGAGAGCCTGACTGCCCAGTAACAGGTGTCCTGATGCAAGTGATGGAGACACTTAATTAGGGGAGCTTCCGGAGTGAATGGAAATTCATTTGTACATGTTAAAAAAAAAATCCAGATAATGATTAAGAAAATAATTTTTCACTAGTCAAATTAGTAACTTTTCCTTTTATTTGATCACTTTTGGACATTGCATTAGTAGGGTGTGTCAACTAAAAAGAAAAACACACACAGTGTAGAAACTATGAGTCAAGTTTTTTGGTGGCTTACTGAGTACTATAGCCTGGGACACAGCCTCGCAGAGAGCTCTGAGAAACTGTTCTGAGAGTTAAGGGGGGGAGGTCAGTACACATGTGATTTTGGCAAAAGGGGAACGTGCAACAGAGCACACATCTCGGTAGAAGGTTGCTACTAGTCACAAGGAACTGGTATGTTAGTTAATGGTTTTAGTGCTTTTCTAAGTATGGGAAGTTGCAAGAATCCAGGTTCATAAAAATTTTCTCCTAAAAATATCTAACTATCTGAAGGCTTGTTCTGCCCGGTTTCCCAGAGCACGGAGTGCCTCCTTCCTGATCTCGGCCCTGAACTCCTTTCAGGGTAATGTTGAAGGTCATACTGCAACATGGCTGCAGTGGCTAGTGACTTAATTCTTGTAGAGCCAGATGGTGAGCAACGTTCTTTAGTTGGCAGGTGCATAATATGAAATAGTTAATGCAGTGTTCAAAAGCACTGTGGGGGCTTCCCTGGTTGCACAGTGGTTGAGAGTCTGCCTGCTGATGCAGGGGACACGGGTTTGTGGCCCGGTCCGGGAAGATCCCACATGCCGTGGAGTGGCTGGGCCCGTGAGCCATGGCCACTGAGCCTGTGCGTCTGGAGCCTGTGCTCCGGGAGAGGCCACAACAGTGAGAGGCCTGCGTACCGCAAAAAAAAAAAAAAAAAAAAAAAAACACACTGTGGAATTGGGGCTGAGTAACGATATGAGGCAGTAGACTAAAACTTATGGTCAAGCAGTTCATTTGCCTGCTGTCTTAAGACTTAAATTTTATTTGAAATCAAAAGAGGAAGGTGATGGAAACCTTATTTCCCAATATTAGATGAACAGTCCTTGTCTTGATGGGTGCCATTTGTTACCTTTTGCAGCTTTGCTAAAGATAGTTTTTTTAAAAATTCCCCCATAAGCCCTTGCAACTAAGTATAACAACTTGGTATCAAAGCAGGAACTCCTATGCCGACCCAGCCCTTTTCCTTCTCTCCAGCAGGTAAGTGTTGAGTTCCTAGGTGTGTAGGGA
>NW_006774670.1:3236753-3238480 GCF_000442215.2 Lipotes vexillifer
GTGAAACCTGCAGCTCCAGCCAGCAGGAAGATCTTGCCAAACCTGCTCTCTGCCTCACAATGCCATTGTCATCCTTGGTGAAGGTACCTCCTGAGGCCCCTTTGGTCTAGAGTTTGTCCTTCTCTTCTTTGCTTGACATTCCGTCTCTTCATGTTTCCTTTGGCAGCACAGGTCCAGACCTGTCCACCTGTTTTTTTCATCCCTAGACCCCCAAGTAGGTGTCATCTTCTGAAGCTGGTGCCTGTGCGTGAGTGAGCCCCATATCAGCATCTCCAGCCCTCACCAGAGTTGCGTGAAGATAGTTGTTTTTTGAATGTTAAAGTATCTAAAATGGAACCCATCCTTCCTTTTCCCAATTTCTCAGTTGCTACTATTCCCCAGTCTTCCAGACTTTAAAACTGTGGCTCATAGTTCATTCTTCATCCTTTACAACCTAGATCCAAATTGCACTGTTCCCCGTTGATTCACCTGCCACAGTGCTTCCTGGAAATTGGCCTGGTCTTCCAGTTTCACAAGGCCCTGTCTTTACTCAGGCTTCTGTTTCTTTTTTTTTTTTTTAACATCTTTATTGGAGTATAATTGCTTTACAGTGGTGTGTTAGCTTCTGCTTTATAACAAAGTGAACCAGCCATCCATATACATACGTTCCCATATCTCCTCCCTCTTGGTCTCCCTCCCTCCCACTCTCCCTATCCCACCCCACTAGGTGGTCACAAAGCACTGAGCCTATCTGCCACGCGGCTGCTTCCCAGTAGCTATCCACTCCACGTTTGGTAGCGCACATATGTCCATGCCACTCCCTCACCTCATCACAGCCTACACCTCCCCCTCTCCATATCCTCAAGTCCACTCTCTAGTAGGTCTGTGGCTTTATTCCCGTCTTACCCCTAGGTTCTTCATGACCTTTTTTTTCTTAAATTCCATATATATGTGTTAGCATATGGTATTTGTCTTTCTCTTTCTTACTTCACTCTGTATGACAGACTCAAGGTCCATCCACCTCGCTACAAATAACTCAATTTCGTTTCTTTTTATGGCTGAGTAATATTCCATTGTATATATGTGCTACATCTTCTTTATCCATTCATCCGGTGATGGACACTTAGGTTGCTTCCATGTCCTGGCTATTGTAAATAGAGCTGCAATGAACATTTTGGTACATGACTCTTTTTGAATTTTGGATTTCTCAGGATATATGCCCAATAGTGGGATTGTGGGGTCGTATGGTAGTTCTGTTTGTAGTTTTCTAAGGAATCTCCATACTGTTCTCCATAGTGGCTGTACCAATTCACATTCCCACCAGCAGTGCAAGTGTTCCCTTTTCTCCACACCCTCTCCAGCATTTATTCTTTCTAGATTTTTTGATGATGGCCATTCTGACCAGTGTGAGATAATATCTCATTGTAGTTTTGATTTGCATTTCTCTAATGATTAGTGATGTTGAGCATTCTTTCATGTGATTGTTGGCAATCTGTATATCTTCTTTGAAGAAATGTCTGTTTAGATCTTCTGCCCATTTTTGGATTGGGTTGTTCGTTTTTTTGTTATTGAGCTGCATGAGCTGCTTGTAAATTTTGGAGATTAATCCTTTGTCAGTTTCTTCATTTGCAAATATTTTCTCCCATTCTGAGGGTTGTCTTTTGGTCTTGTTTATAGTTTCCTTTGCTGTGCAAAAGCTTTGAAGTTTCATTAGGTCCCATTTGTTTATTTTTGTTTTTATTTCCATT
>NW_006774670.1:3238841-3250359 GCF_000442215.2 Lipotes vexillifer
TGGGTTCATCTCTGGGCTTCCTATCCTGTACCATTGATCTATCTTTCTGTTTTTGTGCCAGTACCATACTGTCTTGATTACTGTAGCTTTGTAGTATAGTCTGAAGTCAGGGAGCCTGATTCCTCCAGCTCCGTTTTTCGTTCTCAAGATTGCTTTGGCTATTCGGGGTCTTTTGTGTTTCCATACAAATTGTGAAATTTTTTGTTCTAGTTCTGTGAAAAATGCCAGTGGTAGTTTGATAGGGATTGCATTGAATCTATAGATTGCTTTGGGTAGTAGAGTCATTTTCACAATGTTGATTCTTCCAATCCAAGAACATGGTATATCTCTCCATCTGTTTGTATCATCTTTAATTTCTTTCATCAGTGTCTTATAATTTTCTGCATACAGGTCTTTTGTCTCCTTAGGTAGGTTTATTCCTAGATATTTTATTCTTTTTGTTGCAATGGTAAATGGGAGTGTTTTCTTGATTTCACTTTCAGATTTTTCATCATTAGTATATAGGAATGCCAGAGATTTCTGTGCATTAATTTTGTATCCTGCTACTTTACCAAATTCATTGATTAGCTCTAGTAGTTTTCTGGTAGCATCTTTAGGATTCTGTATGTATAGTATCATGTCATCTACAAACAGTGACAGCTTTACTTCTTCTTTTCTGATTTGGTTTCCTTTTATTTCCTTTTCTTCTCTGATTGCTGTGGCTAAAACTTCCAAAACTATGTTGAATAAGAGTGGTGAGAGTGGGCAACCTTGTCTTGTTCCTGATCTTAGTGGAAATGTTTTCAGTTTTTCACCATTGAGGACAATGTTGGCTTTGGGTTTGTCATATATGGCCTTAATTATGTTGAGGAAAGTTTCCTCCATGCCTGCTTTCTGCAGGGTTTTTATCATAAATGGGTGTTGAATTTTGTCGAATGCTTTCTTTGCCTCTATTGAGATGATCATATGGTTTTTCTCCTTCAATTTGTTAATATGGTGTATCACGTTGATTGATTTGCGTATATTGAAGAATCCTTGCATTCGTGGAATAAACCCCACTTGATCATGGTGTATGATCCTTTTCATGTGCTGTTGGATTCTGTTTGCTAGTATTTTGTTGAGGATTTTTGCATCTATGTTCATCAGTGATATTGGCCTATAGTTTTCTTTCTTTGTGACATCTTTGTCTGGTTTTGGTATCAGAGTGATGGTGGCTTCGTAGAATGAGTTTGGGAGTGTTCCTCTCTCTGCTATATTTTGGAAGAGTTTGAGAAGAATAGGTGTTAGCTCTTCTCTAAATGTTTGATAGAATTCGCCCGTGAAGCCATCTGGTCCTGGGCTTTTGTTTGTTGGCAGATTTTTAATCACAGTTTCAATTTCAGTGCTTGTGATTGGTCTGTTCATATTTTCTATTTCTTCCTGGTTCAGTCTTGGCAGGTTGTGCATTTCTAAGAATTTGTCCATTTCTTCCAGGTTGTCCATTTTATTGGCATAGAGTTGCTTGTAGTAATCCCTCATGATCCTCTGTATTTCTGCAGTGTCAGTTGTTACTTCTCCTTTTTCATTTCTGATTCTATTGATTTGAGTCTTCTCCCTTTTCTTCTTGATGAGTCTAGCTAATGGTTTATCAATTTTGTTTATCTTCTCAAAAAACCAGATTTTAGTTTTATTGATCTTTGCTTTCATTTCCTTCATTTCTTTTTCATTTATCTCTGATCTGATCTTTATGAATTCTTTCCTTCTGCTAACTTTGGGGTTTTTTTGTTCTTCTTTCTCTAATTGCTTGAGGTGCAAGGTTAGGTTGTTTATTCGAGATGTTTCCTGTTTCTTAGGGTAGGATTGTATTGCTATAAACTTCCCTCTTAGAACTGCTTTTGCTGCAGCCCATAGGTTTTGGGTCGTCGTGTCTCCATTGTCATTTGTTTCTAGGTATTTTTTGATTTCCTCTTTGATTTCTTCAGTGATCACTTCGTTATTAAGTAGTGTATTGTTTAGCCTCCATGTGTTTTTATTTTTTACAGATCTTTTCCTGTAATTGATACCTAGTCTCATAGCCTTGTGGTCGGAAAAGATACTTGATACAATTTCAATTTTCTTAAGTTTACCAAGGCTTGATTTGTGACCCAAGATATGATCTATCCTGGAGAATGTTCCATGAGCCCTTGAGAAAAATGTGTATTCTGTTATCTTTGGATGGAGTGTCCTATAAATATCAATTAAGTCCATCTTGTTAATGTATCATTTAAAGCTTGTGTTTTCTTACTTATTTTCATTTCGGGTGATCTGTCCATTGGTGAAAGTGGGGTGTTAAAGTCCTCTACTATGAATGTGTTCCTGTCGATTTCCCCTTTTATGGCTGTTAGCATTTGCCTTATGTATTGAGGTGCTCCTATGTTGGGTGCATAAATACTTACAATTGTTATATCTTCTTCTTGGATCGATCCCTTAATCATTATGTAGTGTCCTTCTTTGTCTCTTCTGATAGTCCTTATTTTAAAGTCTATTTTGTCTGATATGAGAATTGCTACTCCAGCTTTCTTTTGGTTTCCATTTGCATGGAATATCTTTTTCCATCCCCTTACTTTCAGTCTGTATGTGTCTCTAGGTCTGAAGTGGGTCTCTTGTAGACAGCATATATATGGGTCTTGTTTTTGTATCCATTCAGCCAATCTGTGTCTTTTGGTGGGAGCATTTAGTCCATTTACATTTAAGGTAATTATCGATATGTATGTTCCTATTCCCATTTTCTAAATTGTTTTGGGTTCGTTATTATAGGACTTTTCCTTCTCTTGTGTTCTTGCCTAGAGAAGTTCCTTTAGCATTTGTTGTAAAGCTGGTTTGGTGGTGCTGAACTCTCTCAGCTTTTGCTTGTCTGTAAAGGTTTTAATTTCTCCATCAAATCTGAATGAGATCCTTGCTGGGTAGAGTAATCTTGGTTGTAGGTTTTTCTCCTTCATCACTTTAAATATGTCTCTGCCAGTCCCTTCTGGCTTTCAGAGTTTCTGCTGAAAGATCAGCTGTTAACCTTATGGGGATTCCCTAGTGTGTTACTTGTTGTTTTTCCCTTGCTGCTTTTAATATGTTTTCTTTGTATTTAATTTTTGACAGTTTGATTAATATGTGTCTTGGCGTGTTTCTCCTTGGATTTATCTTGTATGGGACTCTCTGTGCTTCCTGGACTTGATTAACTATTTCCTTTCCCATATTAGGGAAGCTTTCAACTATAATCTCTTCAAATATTTTCTCAGTCCCTTTCTCTTTCTCTTCTTCTGGGACCCCTAGAATTCGAATGTTGGTGTGTTTAATGTTGTCCCAGAGGTCTCTGAGACTGTCTTCAGTTCTTTTCATTCTTTTTGCTTTATTCTGCCAGGCTTCTGTTTCTTGATAGCTGAATGATTATGGCAACGTCTTCTTGATCTTTCTTTACCCTGTGTGTTTTTGTGTTCTGGTCCAGACTGTACATAGCACAGCAGCTGCTCAGATAATTTTTAAACCATCTTTACCAGATCATTCTTTCTAAGATGCATTTTTTTTCACCCTTTTACATCTCAGAAATCAGTATTCATCGTACAAACAAATGTTGTCATGGTGTAATTGGCAGTGCATTTCTTTTTTAGTGGAATGTACAATATTAGAGCAGCCTACTACTGATGATATTTTCAATTCAGTAAAATGCAGCACGTTATGTAATTTATGGGGTACAGTGGAAACAGCATAAGTTTTTCTGTTAGAAAGACTAGGATTCAAATTCTGGGTCTGCAAATTTACCAGTCCTGTGACTCTGGGCAAATTGCTTGATTTCCCTGACACGCAGTTGACCCCTCTGTAAAGTGAATGGGATAGTACTTACCTTCCAGGATTGTTACAAGAATTCAATGAGATGATGCAACATGCCTGGCACTTGGAAGGTGCTTAACCAATGTTCATTTCTTTTTTTCACCTTTAAGTCTTTCTCCTGAACAAGAACCTAGTGTAATGAAATTATTCATATGCATTTTTCTTTTGCCTTTTTGAGTACAGTAAGAGACCTTTGATCAAGGCATCTGTCTGTTTGAGGGGTGCTTCGTGTCTGGTGCAGAAGGAATGTGAATGGGAAGAATATTCAAGAAATATTGTCATGCACACAAGAAAGGATTATGTAGCAAGACAAAACCCTTGGAGGTCACACTATCAGCTTGTGAGAAGATTTCTCTAAATTCCTTAAATCACATCTTTAGCATATCAACTAGCACTAGCGCTCTGACCCTGGAGATCTAATATGTAGAGAAGAGGGCCCAGCTCTTCAGTAAGGCAGAGCCAGGACCTACCCAGTGTGGTCTCTAGGAAAATGGTGGAAGGAGACAGAGAGGGGCGGAGTTCGGGAGATCTGCTTCCCCATCCTCCTCCTCCGAGTTCTGCTTCAGAAAAGGGGAGGTGGGTTAGATGAGTGAGAACAGGTGGGTGCATGCGTAACATTAAGGGCAGCTTACCTCTGCTCTCTATTTAGGACTCTGGAAAGAGATGGCCTTACAACAATCATCCCCCTGCCCCTACCTCTGCCAGCAGACCTGGGTGTGGCCACATCATGGCCATGGCAGCAAGAGACCATGAAGTTTCACTTCCAAAGCTGCCCTCAATTACTGTGTGTCACATATGCTGAATTAAGGGCCACTGTTAGTCCCCATGACAGGGAGAGGTGACCACACAAAAGGGCTAGGGTGGAAAAACTGGATGGAGCGTGGGCCCAAGGCCTGGGACTTCTCAACCCCGGGAGGGGAGGGTGGCCCTGATTGCTGCAGAGCAACACCAGGCTCTGACCAGGCTGAGAGGGAGAGGACAGTCCATGGGTTACAACTGCCCCAAGCACAGCCATGCTGCCAGCAACCAGGCGGGCAGTGGGCATCACCTGGGGACTGTGCCCTAGAAATCCATTTTTCCCCTTCAGGATATGAGGTCACCCAGGCATCATGTCAGGAAAAGAAGGAGGCTTTTGAAAGAGTCGGCAGCTTGATTCAAGAGAGAATCAGCACTTAATAAAGAGTCCTTAGAAACATGAGTTCAAACTAAGGTTGAAACTGGATAGAACAGAAGCTCATTTTACCCTGATAGCCAGAGGATAGAGACTTAGGCAGGAGACCCAAACCATTTTAGACAAAATAAAAAAGCTACATTCTCTATGTATATCCAAGTTGTAGGTCAGGTGAAATTATGTGAGTCTTATATTAACCTGACCTTACTAATAATTACTGACTAATAATTCCTTAGTCTCACACTGAAGGTCCGTCATCAGTTGTGTCCCCCTGCTTTTCTTCCACTGCATTTTCACCACCGCCCTCCTGTTCTACTGAACCCAGTCTCCTTCTCTATATTCATTTTTTTCCTCCTGACTGTCTGCCTGCTCAGGAATCTCAAAATGCATTTTGCCTCCTGAGTTGCCAAAATACATCATTGGCTTTATAATTGATAGGATATGTTGTGATGCCCTTGGTCTTTTCTCCACATTGTCAACTAATCACTCCTTTTCCATTGTCTATTAATCAAATGTGTGCCTCTTTCTAAAATGAAATGCATCTCCCGTCATTGAATCACATCATTTCACTCAGGCCAGCACTTCACTTTGTCTAGCTCGCTTTGCATTTTGATTCTGTCCATCAAAGCCTGGACAGGCCTTACCAAGTTCCTATTCTGTAAAAAGTCTTAAAAGCATGTTACATCATCCTGCTCCCATCCATGAGCCCGTTTATAAAAAGGGGAAAGGAAGATTAATAGAGAAGATAAAAGGGAAGGAAATCATTATGTCATCATTGACCTTCCTTGCTCCAGTTGAATTATAAATATTGGCTCAACATTTCTGCAGTGTGGAATGGCTCTTCTAGAATTCTCAGGCCTGACTTACCAAGCCAGTATTTTTCTCCCTCCTTTACTTTGTGCACATAGGCAATTTTATATAGAGTAGTGGCATTGTGGCAAACTCCAAAATGTACTGGAGGAGCTATACTTCCCTGAACATTTAATTCCACTAAATTGTGGCTATCAATTATGCCAACTCTGGAAATCACCCAAGAGGATTAGTCCCTCAATAAACAGAATGAGAGATCCCCATTTGCAGGTGACATTTAAGTATCCCAGTCAGGTCCAGTTACCATGAAGTCTTTCTCAGATTCTGAACACAAGGTAGCTATTTCTTCCCATCCCCATTTTCTATTTCTTGTAGGATGGAGAGGAGACCTTATAACAAGTCTTTGCACAAAGAACATTCACTTAAGAGGTCTGCTTTGTCAGTAATTAGTTATAAACCATTGGAAAAGTAACTTAAGCCCAGTTTTCTTATCTATTAAGCAGAGTGTTTCTTCAGCCCGATCTTGTTTCCCCTCAGCTCCCAAAATGATGGTGCTGTGACCTCATCTCTATATGGCAGTCCGTGTCACATTTCTGTCTTTGCAGTTCTGTCCTCTTACCCTCTCGGAAGAACAGTCTCCTATGCATGTATCCTTCAGGTCCAGACTCCTGTCTTACTTCCTCACTGATGTCTACCCCAAATCCCCAGGGCAGGTTAAGGTGCTTGGTCCCATGGGCTTCACTCATTTATTCACAGACATTTATTGAGCCTCTGCTCTGCATAGGCTAGGTTGTGGGTGCAGTGGTTACCTTAGTGTTGAAAACAAACATAGTCCCTGTCAGTCTCAGAGAATACAGTCATCACAACAGTGACCATGGTGGTGCTTACTGCAGAGGAAATACAGGGAGCTCTGGGCGTGCGTAATGCGGCGGCTGGGGGGTGGGGGTGGGGCTTGTTGAACCTAGAGGCATCAGGAAGGCCTGCTGAGGAACTGATGTCTACACTGAATGCTGAACGATGGGTAGATGGCCAGGTTAAACAGAAGAGCATTTCAGGCAGAAGGACCATATTTTCATAAGCAAATTTGGGAAGGAATTTTAGCATTAGGTAGTACTCACTGCCTGCCAGGCACTTTTTCTAAGTGCAGTATATACATTAACCTGTTTAATCTTTGCTATGAGTCTAGGAGGTAAATTCTATCTTCTACATTTTACTAGATAAGGACACTTAGAAATACAGAAGTAAATAACTGCTAGAGATCCCACAGCTAATAAGTGGCAGAGTCAGAATCTGAACCAATATAGTTTGGCCCCAGTGTCTGTGCTCGTAATTACTGCATCAAAAAGCCTCTTATATTCATACATTCACAAAAATTTATATAAGTGTGTATAGGTATGTAAATGTACATGTATATATGTAAATACATGTGCATATGTAAATATATGCTCACGTGTACACATGTTGTACAAACGCGTGTGAGGAGTGTATACACAGCTGGAGTGTGACCCATGAGAGAGAAAGTGGTATAAGGTAAGGTTGGAGAGTTAGGCAGGGACTCAGAAATCAGGTCATAGATTCTAGATACTATCTTTGGGTGATGGGAAGCTTAAACATGGAAAGTGCTGTAAAATGTTAACAGCCCAGGTTCAAATCCCACCTCTGCTACTCGCCACCTGTGTGATTTTGAGCAGGTTACTTCTCTGTTCCTCAGCTTTTTCATCCATAAAATAGGGATAATATTTCTGTCTACTCATAAGTTTAAGGAGTAAATAAGTTACTCTATGTAGTGTCTGGTGGAATGAAAGGAAATCCTAACATTGGCGATCAGATTTGAATTTTAACAAGAACCCTCTGCCTGTGGTGTAGTGAATGGATTAGAAAGAGCGAGAACAGAAGCAAGGAGATGATTGGGGAAGTTGCAGCAGTGATGCAGGCCCAGGTACACGAAGCAGATCACTCCCATACAGTGGTTGCTGAAAGCCCGCTGCCAGGAACAGAGCCAACTTTGGGTTTTTCACTCAGACACATCATTTGTTTGTGGTCAGGTGTCCTGCCCCTGAAGGCAGTTGGTGCCTAGCTGCAGCCGGGCTGAGGT
Source organism: Lipotes vexillifer (assembly GCF_000442215.2). Lineage (NCBI taxonomy): Eukaryota > Metazoa > Chordata > Mammalia > Artiodactyla > Lipotidae > Lipotes > Lipotes vexillifer. The sequence goes on from NW_006774670.1 coordinate 3,246,734, forward strand.
TCCTTTATACGGCGAGTCCCCAGCTCAGACTCAACCTAGATGCGCACGGCTCCTGCCTTCCAGCAGCTTCTGTCTCCAACGACTCCTGACACCTTCTCTGTGTCCCCAAGTTCATTAAGCCTTAATAGGCAGAGGTTCTGCCTCGATTAAGAGTTCAGTTTTTTCTTACCATCACATTACAATTGTTAGGACTGTACAGAGGCTGAATCTCCCAAGAGACAGAGGCATCAGGTCTGAGCAGTTAGTCGCCTTTACGAAGCTTTGGATGAAACATTATCCTAACTCACCCTGTTGGACCCTCTTTCTTTCTGGTGATCGTGTACAACCACTGGGGCCTGGCTGGCCAGTGCTTTCTGGGCTTGATTTAGGACCTGATTTTCCCAGAAATGTCTGTCTTAGTTGTGCTCCCATATATCCTAGTCAGATATCTCATTAGCAAGAGAATAATTGCAGATGACCTAAAGTCGTCAGTGTTTGCAATAGTTCTAGTAAAAGTGTGGCCAAGGGTTTTTTGTTTTGGGGGTTTTTTTCTCTTGTATCCCATGCAACTGGGGAAAGTCATTCTAACCAGAGTAAGAATTTGATAAGTATAAACAATAACTTTTCCCTGGTAAACAGTATCTGACAAACCTAGTCTGAGGTTTAAGACTCTCTGCTTACCTTATCCTGTGAGATGAACATTCTAGTAACAGGACACGGCTACTAAGCTACATTCAAATGAGTACTGTCTGCATTCTGCACTGACCTTGAAAGTCATATCCATAGCACAAGAATGTTGTCCCTGTTCAAAATTTTCTGAACCTGCTCTGTGTTCTTTTGAATGTTTTTAGCAGTAACAGATACTTATCCCTTTTAAGAATAGATTTGATTTTTTTAGAGAGCTAAAATTCTTTTCCAAGCCATGTCTTATAAATGTAAAGGCCTGTTAAGCCTGGAGAAATACCATTTTAATAAAAACAACCTCCCAGCTATAAAGGGGTGAGAGTTTTTCAATACAAAATGAAATAATAGAAGCATGTGGCATCATCCCTGACCATTTCCTCCTACAGAGGAAATGCCCTGGGCAATGGCAGAATCATTAGAGTGAGTGTGTAGCCTCCCATAGTAATAACTTTGAGGAACAGCTTTCATCTCAGTATCATATCTGTTCAGAAACAAAATCGGTCATATTATCTCAGTAGTTACATTGTTTTGCATTCAGATAGTGTCATATAGCATGGGAAGATCGAGAAGGAAAATATTTTGGAAAATATTTACATTTCAAAGGTTCTTTCTGAAGAAGTGATCATGTGAAGCCATTATGAATTGAAATTTGACCTTTTTTGTTATATTTTTGTAAAGCATAAGGCTATTATTTGATTCTTACAGGTTGCTTTATTGTTTGTTCAATAATCTTGGTATTTAAATCATTATGTCTGATTTCAAGTGGTAAAATTTATTAGGGCTTTTATTCGCTGGCTTTTTGTTTGCAGACCAATTCAGCACATTATAATGAGCATGATAAATTAGCTTCCCTAAGAATATTTTTAAACAAGTGAAAAAAAATAAAATCAATTACTTTCCTCAACTTCTATACTTAATGATGAAATAAGTAAAGGCGCATAAAATGTGCTGTCAACAAGGTAGTATTCCAATAAATAGTAAATTAGATTCCAGTGTCTGCAGTGCCTGGACATTAGGCCAAAAGCTAAACTTAATTTTTTAAAGTGTGTAATAAATCTTGTCTTATTGAACACTTTGGGTTCCAGCCACTTCTTGCCAGTTATTGATAATGCATTTCTGTTTGCCCATAATGGTGTTTTGTGTTGCATAAGCTAAATGTTTCATCTATTTATTTCCTGCTTCACGGTTGCTTGATTTTATTTTTCATCATTTTCTGCTCATAAAGACACTTGAGAAAGAACAATTTAAATATTCTCTTACTTCCAGCTTTTCTTCTTTAAACAAAGCTACTAAAGTAAGGACACATGGAGTTATAAAGACCTGGATGAAAGCAGTGGTGGCCAAACTTTAAGGAAATAACAGATGCAAAATCTATTATAAAAGGCTCCCATAGTTGTCAAATAAATTATGTGATATTTAAGCTTCTATTTAAAAACATAAGTGAAAGCCTTGTTTTGACTTTTACCCTGGTCATTTGGCTCACATATATTTAGTTAGATCTTACTGTTTAGCTCTTAATATACTAGGTGCTTGATTTAAACATTCTCTTCTTGATCTCAGTTCTTTGAGTTGGAGATGTAAGACCTGTGGAAAATCACAGTCCAAGCTAGCTGTGCAGACTATCATTGAGATACAATTCGGTTCACACATCATAAAATGTGCCCATTTAAAGTGTGCAATTCAGTGTTTTTAGTATATTCCCAGTTGTGTAAGCATTACCAAAATTAATTTTAGAACATTTTCATCACCCAAAGAAGAAATCCTCTCCCCTCTGGCTATCATTCCCTAATTGCCCTATTCCCCTCCCTCCCAGCCCTAGGCAACCACTAATCTACTTTTTGACTGTAGATTTGCCTGTTCTAGACATTTCATGTAAATGGAATCATACAAAAGGTGATCTTTTGTAACTGGCTTCTTTCACTTAGGATAGCATTTTCAAGGCTCATCCATGTTGTAACATGCATCAGTATTTCATTAATTTTTTTTAGATATTGATTGATTGCTGTGTTGGGTCTTCGTTGCTGCACGCGGGCTTTCTCTGGTTGCAGCGAGCGGGGGCTGCTCTTCGTTGCAGTGCGCGGGCTTCTCGTGGTGGCTTCTCTCGTTGCGGAGCACAGGCTCTAGGCACGCGGGCTTCAGTAGTTGTGGCTCGTGGGCTCTAGAGCGCAGGCTCAGTAGTTGTGGTGCACAGGCTTAGCTGCTCCGCAGCATGTGGGATCATCCCTGACCAGGGATCGAACCCGTGTCCCCTGCATTGGCAGGCAGATTCTTAACCACTGTGCCACCAGGGAAGTCCCTATTTCATTACTTTTTATTGCCAGAAGATATTCCATTGTGTGGATGTATACTACATTTTATTTATCCATTGATCACTTGATGGACATTTGGATTGTTTCCACTTCTTAGCTATTATGAATAATGCTGTTATGAACATTCATGTACAAGTTTTTGTCTAGACGTAGGTTTTCATCTGTCTTGGGTATATACCTAGAAGAATTGCTGGATCATGTAGTAACTCTGTGTTTAACCATTTGGGGAACTGCCAGACTGTTTTCCAAAGTGGCTGCACCGTTTTATATTCCCACCAGCAGTGCATGAGTTTTCCAGTTGCTCCACATCCCTATCAACACTTATTATCAGTCTTTTTGATTATAGCCATCCTAGTGGGTATGAAGTGTTATCTTGAAGTTTTGATTTGCAATCCCCTGATGACTAATGACATTATCTTTTCATGTGATAACACTGATTATTTTTATTGGCAATCTGTATATATTCTGTGAAGAAACGTCTACTCAGATCTTTTGTCCATTTTTAATTGGGTTATTTGTCTTATTGAGTTGTAGGAGTTCCTTGTATATTCTAGATACAAATCTATTATCAAATATGATTTTTAAATATTTTCTTCCACTTTGAGGGTGCCCTCTTCACTTTATTGATCTTTTTTTTTTTTTTTTTTTTTGGGG
>NW_006774670.1:3250632-3315299 GCF_000442215.2 Lipotes vexillifer
TACGCGGGCCCCTCACTGCTGTGGCCTCTCCCGCCGCGGAGCACAGGCTCCAGACGCGCAGGCTCAGCAGCCACGGCCCACGGGCCCAGCCACTCCGCGGCACGTGAGATCCTCCCGGACCGGGACACGAACCCGCGCCCCCCGCATCGGCAGGCGGACTCCCAACCGCTGTGCCACCAGGGAAGCCCCTTGATAGATCTTTTGAAGCACATTTTTTTTTTAATTTTGAGGAAGTCCAATTTATCTGTTTTTTTCGGTTACTTGTACTTTGCTATCATATCTAAGAAACCATTGTCAAATCCAAGGTCATAAAGATATTTTCTATAAAAATAGTTTTGTAGTTTTAACTCTTAATTTATGTCTGTGATCTGTTTTAATTTTTATATATGGCATGAGGTAGGGATTAAACTTTGTTCTTTTGCATATAGATGTCCAGTTGTCTCAATACCATTTGTTTATTTCCTCATTGATTGTTTTGACACCCTTGTTGAAATGAGTTAACTGTAAGTATGAGAATTTATTTTTGGATTTTCAGTTTTATTCCATTGCCTATACTTATGCCAGTATCACACTGTCTTAATTATTGTAGCTTTGTATTAAGTTTGAAATCTGGAAGTATGAGTCCGCCAAATTTGTTCTCCTTTTGCAAGATTATTTTGGCTGTTCTGGGTCTCTTGAATTTCCATATGAATTTTAAGATCAGCTTGTCAATTTCTGTAAGTCGGCTGGGAATTTTATAGTGATTGCATTGAATCTATAGATTTATTTGGGGAGTATTGTCATCGTAATATTTAGTCTACCAGTCCGTTTATAGGGGATGTCTTTCAATGGTGTTTTGTAATTTTCAAAGTGTAAAATTTGCATTTCTTCTGTTAAATTTATTCCTAAGCTTTTTATTCTTTCTGATGCTCTTTTAAATGGACTTATTTTTTAAATTTATCTTAGATTGCTCATTGCTACTATATAGAAATACAAGTGGGTTTTACATATTGATCTTGTATCCTACAACCTTGCACAACTCATTAGTTCCAACAGTTTTTTAGTGCTTTCCTTAGAATTTTCAATATACAAGATCTTGTAATCTATTAATAAAGGTGGGTCTACTTTTTCCTTTCCTATATGGATGCATTTTCTTGCCAAGTTGCCTAGCTGGAACCTCCAACATACTGTTGAATAAAAGTGGCAAGAGTGGATATCTTTCTGTGGCTCCTAATCTTAGGGGGAAAGCTTTCAGTCTTCATTAAGTATGATGTTAGATGTTGTTTTTTCATACATGCCCTTTATTCAGGTTGAAGAAGTTAATTTCTGTTCCTAGTTTGTTGAGTGTTTTTTTTTTTATCATGAAGGGGTGTTGGATTTTGTCATTTTTTTTTCCTGTGTATGTTGAGACATATGGTTTTTGTCCTTTATTCTGTTAATATATAGTGTCCTCCATTAGTTGATTTTCTGATGCTGAGTCAACCCTGCATTCCTGGAATAAGTCCCACCTCATTGTGTTGTATAACCCTTTTTATATGCTGCCAGGTTAGGGTTTTTAATATTTTTGCTGAGGATGTTTATTTTCTTGAGATGTTGCTTTGTATTTTTCTTCTGATATTTTTGTCTGGCTTTGGTACCAGGATCATACTGGTCTCATAGAATGAGTTAGGAAGTATTCTTTTGTGAGTTTTGGAAGACTGAATAATTGGTATTAATTCTTTTGTAAATGTTTGGTAGAATTCACCAGTGCATCCGTCTAGACCTAGGCTTTTTATGCAGCTTTTAAAAAATTACTATTTAATCTCTTGTTAAAAATGTCTTAATGGGCTTCCCTGGTGGTGCGGTGGTTGGGAGTCCGCCTGCTGATGCAGGGGACGGGGGTTTGTGACCTGGTCCGGGAAAATCCCACGTGCTGCGGAGCGGCTGGGCCCGTGGGCCACGGCCGCTGGGCCTGCGTGTCTGGAGCCTGTGCTCCGCAGCGGGAGGGGCCACAGCAGTGAAAGGCCTGTATACCGCAAAAAAAAAAAAAAAAAAAGTCTTCACATTTTTCTATTCTGTCTTGAGTCAATTTATGTAATTTGTGTCTCTCTAGGAATTTGTCCATTTCATCTAAGTGATCTACAGTTGTCTGTAGTATTCTCTAATAATCCTTTTGTTTCTGTAAGGTTAGTAGTAATGGCCTCTTTCTCCCCAGATTTTAGGCATTTGAGGTTGTTTGTGTCTCTCTAGGAATTTGTCCATTTCATCTAAGTGATCTACAGTTGTCTGTAGTATTCTCTAATAATCCTTTTGTTTCTGTAAGGTTAGTAGTAATGGCCTCTTTCTCCCCAGATTTTAGGCATTTGAGGTTGTTTTTGTTTCTTTTGGTGAATCCAGTTTTATCCATTTTGTTGATCTCTTCAAAGAACCAATTTTTGATTTCATTCGTTTTTTTTCTCTATCACTTTTCTATTGTTTCATTAATTTCCATTGTAATCTATTATTTCCTTCCTTCTGCTTGCTTTGGCTTGCCCTTGATGCTTTTTCTATTGTCTTAATTATTGAAATCTTTATTTTTAATATAGGTGTTTACAGCTCTAAATTTCCTCTAAGTATGGCTTTACCTACATCCCATAAATTTGCTATGTTGTATCCTCATTCTCACTCATCTCAAAGTAATTTTTAATTTCCCTTGTGATTTCTTCTTTGATTCATTGGTTATTTAGGAGTGTGTTAATTTCCATCTACTTACGAATTTTCCAAGTTTCTTTCTATTATTGATTTCTAGTATCATTGCACTGTGTTCAGAGGACATACTTTATATGATTTAAATCCACTGAAGGTTATTGATGCTTGTTTTTATGATCTAACATATTTTCTCTCCTGGAGAATGTTCTATGTGAACTTGAGAAGAATGTATATTATGTTGTTGGGTAGATTGTCCTAAGACATGTTAGAACTAGTTCATTTATAGTATTATTGCTACAGTCTTCCAGGATTTTGTTCTTCCCATTATTATATATTCAATATTCATTATTATATATTCAGTATTCATTATTATATATTATAGTTAAATTGTCTATTTTTCCTTCATTTCTGTCAGTTTGTTTTTCATGTATTTTAAGGCTCTGTTCATTGCATATACATTGATAACTGTTACATCCTCCTGATGGATTGACCCTTTTATCATTATAAAATGTCCCTCTTCATCTTTAGTTATATTGTTTTAAAATTTCTTTTGTCTGATATTAGTATATATTTGTCTGATATTAGTATAGCCCCGTGAGCTTTCTTATGGTTGCTGTTTGCATGATAAATCTTTTTCCATCCTTTTTTTGAAATAGTACATTTATTTTAATACAAATTCTCTTACGTATATAGATTGTTTTAAGTGAATTTTTAAAAAATTTTATTGCAGTATAGTTGACTTACAATGTTGTGTTAGTTTCTGCTGTACTGCAAAGTGAATCAGTTATACATACACATATATACACTCTTTTTTAGATTCTTTTCCCATGTAGGCCATTAGAGTATTGAGTAGAGTTCCCTGTGCTATACAGTAGGTCCTTATCAGTTATTTCATATATAATAGTGTGTATATGTAAATCCCAATCTCCCAATTTATCTCTTCCCTCCCCTTACTGCCTGGTAACCATAAGTTTGTTTTCTACATCTGTAACTCTATTTCTGTTTTGTAGATAAATTCATTTTTACCTGTTTTTAGATTCCACATGTGAGTGATACCATATAATATTTGTCTCTTACTTCACTCAGTATGACAGGCTCTAGCTCCATCCATGTTGCTGCAAATGACATTATTTTGTTCTTTTTTATGGCTAATACTCCATTGTATATATGTACCACATCTTCTTTATCCATTCCTCTGTTGATGGATATTTAGGTTGCTTCCATGTCCTGGCCATTGTAAATAGTGCTGCAGTGAACATTGGGGGCGCATGTATCTTTTCAAATTATGGTTTTCTCTAGATATATATGCCCAGGAGTGGGATTGCTGGATCATATGGTAGCTCTATTTGTAGTTTTTTAAGGAACCTCCATACTGTTCTCCATAGTGGCTGTACCAATTTACATTCCTACCAACAGTGCAACAGGTTTCCCTTTTCTCCACACCCTCTCCAGCATTTGTAGATTTTTTGATGGCCATTCTGACTGGTGTGAGATGATACATCATTGTGGTTTTGATTTGCATTTCTCTAATAATTAGTGATATTGAGAATCTTTTCATGTGTTTATTGGCCATCTGTATGTCTTTTTGGAGAAATGTCTATTTAGATCTTTAGCCCATTTTTTGATTGGGTTGTTTGCTTTTTTGATATTGAGCTGCATGAGCTGCTTGTATATTTTGGAGATTAATTCCTTGTCAGTTGCTTCATTTGCAAATATTTTCTCCCATTCTGAGGGCTGTCTTTTCTTTTTATGGTTCCCTTTACTATACAAAAGCTTTTAATTAGGTCCCATTTTTTTTTGTTTTTATTTTCATTACTCTAGGAGGTGGATCAAAAAAAGATCTTGCTGTGATTTATGTCAGGGTGGGGTTTTTTTAAGATTATTTTTCATGTGGGCCATTTTTAAAGTCTTTATTGAATTTGTTACAATATTGCTTCTGTTTTATGTTTCGGTTTTTTTTTTTTTGGCTGTGAGGCATGTGGGATCTTAGTTCCCCAACCAGGGATTGAACTGGCACCCCCTATGTTGGAAGACAAAGTCTTAACCACTGGACTGCCAGGGAAGTCTGCCAAAGAGTGTTCTTCCTGTGTTTTCCCCTAATAGTTTTATAGGATCTGGCCTTACATTTAGGTCCCTAATCCATTTTGAGTTTATTTTTGTGTATGGTGTTAGGGAGTGTTCTAATTTCATTCGTTTACATGTAACTGTCCAGTTTTCCCAGTGCCATTTATTGAAGAGACTGTCTTTTCTCCATTGTATATTCTTGCCTCCTTTGTCATTTTTTCCATCCTATTTTTTCCATCCTTTTAACCTTTTTGAATCTAAAATGTACTCCTGTAGAAGTATATAGTTGGATCTTGTTTTTATCTAGTCTGACAGTCTCTGTTTGGACTTTTTAAACCATTCACACTTAATGGTATTATTGACATAGTTGGATTTACTTCTGCCATTTTACTTTTATTCTATATGTCTGTCATTTCTGTTCCTCTATTCCTCTTTTACTTCTTTGCTTTGTGATATGTGAATATTTTCTAGTTTAACATTTTAATTCCTTATAGTGAAAAAATCATTTTTGAGTTATTTTCTTTGTAGTTATTTTAAGGCATATACATCTTAATATAAATCATAGGTAGATTCTGATAATTCCAGTGAGCTATAGAAAGACTACTCCCATATAGCTCTGTTCCCTTTTCTCCCTTTTGTGCTATTATTATTATATATGCAAAATCTAATAAGTTACAGTGACATAATTATTACTTTATATAATTTTATGTCACAGAAGATGTGAGAGGAATAGCAGTTGTATATTTATAGCTTTTGTTACATTAACTTTCATTTTTACCATTTCTGTTTCTCATTTATTCTAAATCCTACCTTTCCTCAGATATCAAACAGTATCAGCCACAAGGATGGAGACCAGGTTCTGTGTATGGTTGTTAGTTTGTGCATGACACAACTAAGTTACCATTCACATTGCTGATTTGTGTTTGAGAGTTTATTGGCAGATGGCCAAAAATGGACTTGTTCTAGTAATTTCAGTATATGAAGTTCAGTAAATTACAGTTCTGTCCAATTAAACTTCCTGTGATGGTGAAGTATTCTATATCTGCATTTTCCAACATGGGAGTCAGTAATCACATGTGACTATTGAGCACTTGAACTGAATTTTTAATTTATATTTAGTTTTAGATAACCACAGCTTATAGTCTCAGATGTCCCTCTTTCTTAGCCTTGTAAAGTAGATTGAAAGAAAGAACCCCAAAATCAGTGCTGATAGTTTCATACGTTATAAAACTCATGGACTGAGCCACGGGAATATTTTTTTAAAGAAGTTGTTATATCTCTGTCAGCCATCTAAAAACTCAAATGCAGATAGACAAAGATTTGATACAAACACTTGTGTGGGGCATTGGCCAGGAGATGGGAAGTATACAGAGCACTTGGGGCACAGTGGGGGACCCCATGCTCTGTGCCTACACCTCACTGAATGCCATGCAAACAGCCAGTAAGGAGGAGAGGTTGTTTTTTCTGCTTGTGGGAAATAAAGGAAAAGAAGAAATCTTCAAAGCTACAATTAGAAACATTTAGCTTATGCAGACAGCAGTTGAGTAAAAGGAATGAAACCCATTCTGCTCTCCATAGCAAGTTTTTCAAAGAGTGTACTTGTAAAAGTTTTTTTTACAGACTCTTTCCTCATCGTCTTTGAAGTAAGGAGATAGAGGATCCTATTATCCTCACTTCTCAGTAAGGCATACCTTTCATTGTTTTCCATACATGTTTTTTCAGATATGTATTCATGAAAGCCAAGCTGCTTAGAGATAAGATATAAACAAAATGTCTCTGTGGGATAACAGGTTTCTTTTTCTTTTTAATTTTTATTTTTTACAGAAATGTAGCTATTTAACTTTGGGTCAGTATATGTGAATGCCCATTATGGTTTTCCCTTCTCATATTGAGACATAACAGTAAAATTATACACTGTTATTTGTCTCAGATAATGTAGTAACTATATCCCAGCTGCTTTCAGACTTCTGAAATCCTGTTACCATTTCAATATAATGAAAGCCTGAATTGCAAAGCCTCTGATATTTAACATTTCATTTTGTCTGGGGCCATGTCAACAGTATAATCAGGAACAAAAAAAAAGTATAGTGTTCATCCCCAAACCATCATGGGATTTAAAAAAAAAATACCTCTTTAGATTGATCTTAAAAATCATTTTCCCTCTGCAAGGGAAAACATGCTGCAAAGAGAAAAGTTAGAAGTCAATTAGCTTAATATTGTGAATATAAAAACCTACGCATCAATGGATTTTTCACACAGGTGAATTAACGCTGCCTCATCCATTGGTCCCCAGGTCATAGATCTGTACTGGGGAATCGATGAAGATGAATGGGACAGCCCTGAGCTCCAGAAGACCCGCATGAAGCTGCTGGAGGATTGTTTGAAAACTTCTGCAGGTCCATGTTTTGTTGTGGGTATAAAAAAACTTAATGCTTTCTATTGTAGATGAACGTGAGAATTCTTGATTTGTGATTCTTAAGGGGCTTTTAGAATGGGGAAAAAACCTTGCTTTTCTGTATTTATTTAAAATTCTTAAACTGTCTCGTTGCCCTCAGTGTGTGAGGACAAAATCCTCCCCTTTCCATAAGAAGCACTGCAAATTAACAGTGAATAATTTGAAATGGTAATCAAAGGATTGACTTGGGGTTGACAACAATTTCCACAACACCTTGTGATCAGCAGTAAGGCTTACTGTGTTAGTCCTCCAGTAATTATCCTAATTTTCCTTATATTTTATCATGTAGTATTCTATCCTAGTATCTGTTTCTCAACATTAGAATTTCTGGCATATTTTTTAAAATACTGTGGCAGAAACATTGTTAAAGTAAACCAAACATACAGTCTCAGATCTGCCAATAGGAATTGATACCCTCTGGAAAAAATTTGTTTTTTTCGGGGATTTTCAGCTAGAGATGTTGAACAGGAATATTATTATTAGTTTGTCATTATTTTCTAAAGAATATCCACTCCTCTGTGTAAACACAGTGGTGGTAAGAAGCAGGTCACTCTATGGCAGGTGATGTGCAAAATCACTGCCTCAGTTACCTTATCCTGAATCCAAACAGCTCCTACCAATTGATAGGGAAGTTGGCCCTTTCGACACAGGATGTTCTGAGGCTGATGGATGACTGTTAAAATTACTAGTGAAGAAAAGGTCATATCTTATATTTAAATGCTAGGTTCAGTGTATCAGTAAAAGTTTTTAATATTTATTTGCATGTCCATCTATATTCAACTCCACATAAGATGTAAAGTACATAAAGTCTATAATATTTTTAGTATGTGGATAAATTATTCATTTATCAACCAACTACTTACTGAATGCTGTTCTGTGCCAGGGGCTGCTCTTAGTTCTGTGGCAAGTTGACCCATATGAAGTGGTCATTTTTTTAGGCCAGTTTCTTATGATTTAATGTTAGAATTGAACTAAAAGGTAAGACTTTCTACCCTCATGGAGCTTGTGTCGTTATGTGGGGCTAAGAGGAGAGGGCAGGCAAAGATCAAATAAGTAAAATAAACAATAATCAGATGGTGACAAGAGCTGTGGAGAAAAATACAAAAAGGAAGGAGGAAAGGGAAGAGCAGTGAGGGGAGAGACTTCTTATTTTCCATAGAGCAGACGGAGAAGGTCTCACTGATAAGGTGACTAAGGAGGGGAGACAGGAGGAGGGAAGAACCGACTGGATATTCCAGCTCAGAGCTTTCCAGGGAGAGGAGTGGGGAACATGCTTGGCACGTTTAGGGAACAGGAAGCAGGCGGGTGTGCCTCAAGCAGTGTGAGCAGAAAGGGAGAGTGTGGGAGTGGAGGCCACAGCATGGGGTTTGCCATCTTGAAGTTGGCTGTAAAGATTTTACTTGCACTTTGACATGAGAAGCGGAGTGTGTTGAGCAGAGGACTGAAGAGATCTGACTCACTTTAAAGCCTACAACTGCTGGTGGTCAGACAGAGGGCAGAGCATGGAGGAGACCCATTAGAAAGCTAATGCAATATGCAAAATAAGAAGAATACATGGTTGGAGGCAGGTTGAAGAAAGAATGGACATCTAAAAACAGTGTCTTGTGGTCTAAACAGACTGCAGAAAGTCCTGAAATCCATACAGATATACAAAGAGCTAGTAGTGGAAGAGGAATTAAGACTCTTTCCCCTTTATTTTTGTTTCTGGCACTTATCACCACTTGACATGTTATTTATTTGTTTATGCCTTTCACCACCACTACCATCACCCACCAGAAATGGAAGCCTCATGAAGCCAGGGATTTTGTTTTGTTCACCGCTGTATCCCCATACCCAGGACAGTAGGTGGTCAATAAACATTCATTTGATGAATGAATTAAAATATTTGATAAATGTAGGACTTCAGTTATAGATTTGGTGGTGGAACACTCAGGAGAGAATCTTAGGGGATTAGGCAAAACAAGGAAAAGAGATCATATCATGAAGATCCCTGTGTGCCATGTTACAGTTTTAAATTCCATCTTTGCCTAAGCAGGAGCCAAAGAACATCTTTAATCAGGGAAACAACAAAATCATATTTGCATTTAAAAAGTAAACTCTGTCAGTAGTGGGGAGAATGCATTTGAGATGAAGGAGAAAAGGCAGTAAGGGAGCTACTACAAAAGGCACTGAGAAAGGGAATTCCCTGGCTGTCCAGTGGTTTGGACTCTGTGCTTCCACTGCTGGGGGCCCAGGTTCTGATCCCTTGTTGGGGAACTAAGATCCCACAAGCCAAGGGAGCAGATGTGGCCAAAAAAAAAAAAAAAAAAGCCTGAGGGACAAAAAACTCTTGGACATAAATCGCAGCAATATCTTTTTGGATCCTAGATTAATGGAAATAAAAACAAAAATAAACAAATGGACCTAATTAAACTTAAAAGCTTTTGCACAGCAAATCATAAACAAAAAGAAAAGACAACCTACAGAATAAGAGAAAATATTTGCAAATGATGTAACCAACAAGGGATTAATCTACAAAATATACAAACAGCTCATGCAGCTCAATATCAAAAAAAAAACCTAATCAAAAAATGGATTAGAAGACCTAAAGAGACATTTCTCCAAAGAAGACATATGGCCAAAAGGCACATAAAAAGATGTTCAACGTCACTAATTATTAGAGAAATGCAAATCAAAACTATAGTGAGGGGGCTTCCCTGGTGGTGCAGTGGTTAGGAATTCACCTGCCAATGCAGGGGACACAGGTTCGAGCCCTGGTCCAGGAGGATCCCACAGGTCACGCAGCAGCTAAGCCTGTGCACCACAACTACTGAACCTGCGCTCTAGAGCCCATGAGCCACAACTACTGAGCCTGCCTTCCACAACTACTGAAGCCCATGCACCTAGAGCCCATGCTCCACAACAAGAGAAGCCACCGCAATGAGAAACCCACGCACTGCAATGAAGAGTAGCCCCCACTCGCCACAACTAGAGAAAGCCCGTGCAGCAACAAAGAGCCAATGCAGCCAAAGATAAAATAAATAAATACATTTATTTAAAAAAAAAAAAACTATAGTGAGGTATCACCTCACACCAGTCAGAATAGCCATCATCTGAAAGTCTACAGATAAATGCTGGAAAGATTGTGGAGAAAAGGGAACCCTCCTACACTGTTGGCGGGAACGTAAATTGGTACAGCCACTATGGAGAATAGTATGGAGTTTCCTTAAACTAAAAATAGAGCTATCATATGATCCTGCAATTGCACTCCTAGGCATATGTCTGGAGAAAATCATACTTCAAAAAATACATGCACCCCACTGTTCACAATAGCCAAGACATGGAAGCAACCTAAATTTCCACTGACAGATGAATGGACAAAGGGGTGTGTGTATGTATGTATGTATGTAAACAGACATACAATGGAATATTACACAGCCATAAAAAAAGAATGAAATAATGCAATTTGCGGCAACATGGATGGACCTAGAGATTATCATACTAAGAGAAATAAGCCAGACAAAGAGCAATATCATATGATATTGCTTATATGTGGAATCTAAAAAAATTGATGCAAATGAACTTATATACAAGACAGAAACAGACCCACAGACATAGAAAACAAACTTGTGGTTACCAAAGGGAAAAGGTGGAGGAGAGATAAATTAGGGGTTTGGGATTAACATATACACGTTACTATATATAAAATAACCGACAAGGACCTACTGTATAGCACAGGGAACTATACTCAATATTTTGTAATAACCTATAAGAGAAAAGAATCTGAAAAAGAATAGATATATATGTATAACTGAATCACTCTGCTGTACACCTGAAACTAACACAACATTGTAAATCAACTATACTTCAATGAAAAAGGAGCCTGCAGAACACTGGACAAGAACATGATCACACAGGACGAACTAGAGATGAGGCTGGCAAGGTAGGCAGAAGAAGCTAGGTTATGGTGTTCTGTGTTGCCCTGTTTTATGGAAGATCAAAAAAGAGAAACCATGCACTGGAAAAGATTTTAGATGAAAGACGAGGATTAGTTGTTTGAACATACTGAGTTTAAAATTACTATGGGATGTATAAGTGAAGATATTAAATAAGCAGTTAGGAAGAAGGTTTAGAGAGCAGGGGAGAAGCTGGGATTCATGTTGCAGGTTTGGGAGTCAGCCTAACATTATAGGTGGTAGAGCCATGGTTATGAATAACATCACATAAGAGTACAGTTGACTATTGAACAATGAAGGGGTTAGGGGTGCAACCCTCCTGGCAGTCAAAAATCTAAGTTATAATTTATAGTTGGCCCTCCATATCCGTGGTTTCTCCATATCTGTGGATGCAACCAACCATTGATTGTATAGTACTGTGGTATTTACCACTGAAAATACTCTATATAGGCAGACCCATGTGGTAAGTCAAGTTTTTTAAGGAACCTCCATACTGTTCTCCATAGTGGCTGCACCAATTTACATTCCTACCAACAGTGTAGGAGTGTTCCCTTTTCTCCATACCCTCTCCAGTATTTATTATTTTTGATGATGGCCATTCTGACCATCGTGAGATGATAAATCATTGCAGTTTTGATTTGCATTTCTCTAGTAAATAGTGGTGTCGAGCATATTTTCATGTGCCTTTTGGCCATCTGTATGTTTCTTTGGAGAAATGTCTGTTTAGGACTTCTGCACTTTATTTATTTTTTTGCAGTACACGGACCTCTCGCTGTTGTGCCTCTCCCATTGTGGAGCACAGGCTCCGGACATGCAGGCTCAGCGGCCATGGCTCACGGGCCCAGCCACTCCGCAGCATGTGGGATCTTCCCGGATTGGGGCATGAACCCGTGTCCCCTGCATCGGCAGAAGGACTCTCAACTGCTGTGCCACCAGGGAAGCCCTTAAAGTCCTTTTTAAAAAAACATTTAAATAAAAATCTACAGCCTCAGATTTTCTAGATATATTTTGCTTGCACAATCAAGAATTCTTTACATTAAAATTAAGCTTGTCCACTTTAAATCAGCTAGACATCATAGTTCTAAGATGGGTTCCATTAATAAATTGGTTCCAATAGATGTTCCAATAATAAATCACTTGATCACCACCAAAAAAAGTTAGAATGGGCAAACATTAAAAAATATTGTTTAGTGCTTCCCTGGTGGCACAGTGGTTGAGAGTCCACCTGCCGATGCAGGGGACACGGGTTCATGTCCCGGTCCAGGAAGAGACCACATGCCGCAGAGCGGCTGGGCCCGTGAGCCATGGCCGCTGAGCCTGCGCGTCCAGGGCCTGTGCTCTGCAATGGGAGAGGCCACAACAGAGAGAAGCCCACGTGCCGAAAATATATATATATATATATATATATATAGTTTAAAAAAGAAACGCTAGTTATCTCACTGGTAGCAGCCAAGAGAGCTGTTTAGTTAATTGTTGCTAATATAGAAAATGTTTCCACAATAAAATTTTATTAATACATAAGCTATTTTCATAGTTTAACTACTTCACAGCCTATGTAAAATAGCACATTTTTTGTGGAAAAAGAATTATGGAGAAAGGAAAGTGAACTGGAGAGCAGTTGACCTCCTTATAACTTAATTGGTAAGAAAAATGTTCACTTAAAACTAGGACTGTAACAACCTAAAGAGCTAATAGAGCTATGGAGACAAAAATGATTAAAATTTCCAGAGAGGAGTCCTTCCTTGGTGAGCTGGTTTTACAGACAGAGGCATCCCAAAAGCATCAGCAGTTGTCATCATGAGACATTTGCTGGGCATTGGGCAACATGGATGATAGAGAGCTGGGATGAAAAAGCAGAGTAAGTTCTTCCACAGTCTTTTGGTATTTAGGAGACAAAGTCCACTAGAACCTAAGAGGAGTATTCAAAGTTCTTGCCATTGAAACATTTTAGTGCAAAGAAAGCTGAATCAAACTATAATAACCTAGTTGTACCCAGTTCAAATACTGAATGGACTGACATGATTAGCTTCTAACATAGGAAAATGAACCACTAAATAAAAGCTCTTTTAAATACAATGCCCAGAATACAATGAAAATTACAAGACATGCAAAGAATCAAGATAATATGATTAATAAAAGAGAAAAAGTAGACAGTAGAAGTCAACCCCCCAGATGAACAAGATGATGAAATGGGCAATCAAAAACTGTTAAAAAAAATGTCAATGAAAATAAAAGGTTAAAGCAGAAACTAACACACCATTGTAAAGCAATTATACTCCAATAAAGATGTTAAAAAATAAAAAAAGAAGGTAAAGGAATGAGAGGATAATTTCAACAAAGAAATGAAATCTATTTAAAAAATTGATTTTAGAAAAGATAGAAGATCTAAAATTAAAAACTCATTTGATATACATGTGGAATCTGAAAAAATTGGTATAGACAATCTTATTTACAAAGCAAAAATAGAGACACAGAACAAATGTATGGATGCCAAGGGTGAAAGGGGATTACACCTCCCTTTGCTTCAGATGAAACTAGAGCTTCATCACATCATGAAAAATGATCAGTTATGACCCTAAATCATCAGAAAAGAATAAATGATTTTTAGAGTTCTCTACTGAGAAAGATTTGTATCAAAATAGTTAAAGTCTAGCAAACTTGAGTTCTTCAGAATGACTCGTTAAAGCCCAGATCTCTAGATAGTGGAGGTGAAACTCTCTGCTCCTTCCACAAAAACGTCTAGTTTGTAGACTTGAAAATCAAACATATGGACACCAAGGGGGAAAGGGGGGTGGGTGGGATGAATTGGGAGACTGGGATCGACATATATACACTATTGATACTATGTATAAAACAGATAACTAATGAGAACCTACTGTACTGCACAGGGAACTCTACTCAATGCTCTGTGGTGACCTAAATTGGAAGGAAATCCAAAACAAAGAGGGGATATATGTATATGTATAGCTGATTCACTTTGCTGTACAGTAGAAACTAACACAACACTGTAAAGCAACCATACTCCAATAAAATTTTTTTTAAAACTCATTTGATGGTCTTAAATAGGAGACTGAACATAAGACTGGATTAGAGAACTCAAAGAGAAGTCAATAGAAAATATCCAAATTGAAGCACAGATTATAAAAAATAGGAAAAACAGAATGGAGCAGAAGAGACATGTGAACAACAGTCAGTCTCTCATAAGTGTAACTGGAGTCCTACAAAGAGATAGAGAAAGAGGATGGGAAAAGAAGTAACAAGTGAGAATTTTCCAAAACTTTTTAAGGCATCAACCCACACAGATTCAAAAAGCTCAGTAAACTGCAAGCAAGAAAATTGCATCTGAGTACATTATAGTAAACTGCTGAAAAAAAATAAAGAAAAAAATTAAAATCCATTCAAAGGAAAAAACATCATTACCTACAGAAAACCCAGACTTTCAGCTGATTTTTAATAGAGAAGCTCTGGAAATTCAAAGACAATGGAGAGTCCCAAAGATTGGAGACAAGATAGTGGAGTAAAAGGACCTCCTCTCATGAGCACACCAAAATCACAACTAACTGCTAAACAACTATCAATAAAAGAAAGACTGGAATCGACCAAAAAAGATATTCTACATCCAAAGACAAAGAAGAAGCCATGACCTGGTAGGAGGGGTGCACTCGTGTTATAATCAAGTCCCATACCACCCTGGGGGGGCAACCCACAAACTGGAGAATAATTATATCACACAAGTTTTCGCACAGGAGAATTCTGAGGCCCAGGCCAGGCTTCCAAGCCTAGGGGTCTGGCATTGGGATGAGGAGCTCCCAGAGCATTTGGCTTTGAAGGCTAGCAGGGCTTGACTGCAGAAGCTCCACAGGACTTGGGGAAACAAGAGACTCCACTCTTGGAGGGTGCACGCAAGGTCTCACACACATCGGGACCTAGGACAAAAGCAGTAACTCCGTAGGAGCCTGGGCCAGACCTACCTGCTGGTCTTGGAGAGTCTCCTGGGGAGGTGGGGTGTGGCTATGGCTCTCTCTGGGGTCGTAAAAGCTGGTGACAGACACAGTACAAAAGTTTTTAGCAAAGAGTTAGAAAATTTAAAGAATAAACAAACAAACTTAAAGAATACAGTAACTGAAATGAAAAATACACTAGGGAGAATCAATAGCAGAATAAATGAGGCAGAAGAACGAATCAGTGTGCTGGAAGACAAAGTGGTGGAAATCACTGCCATGGAACAAGATAAAGAAAAAAGAATGAAAAGAAATGAAGACAATTTAAGAGGCCTCTGAGACAACATCAAATGCACCAACATTCGCATTATAGGGGTCCCAGGAGAGAAGAAGAAGAGAAAGGGCCTGAGAAAATATTTGAAGAGATTATAGCTGAAAACTTCCTTAACATGGGAAAGGAAACAGTCACCCAAGTCCAGGAAGCACAGAGTCTCATACAGGATTAACTCAGGAGGAGCACACTGAGACACACAGTAATGAAACTGACAAAAATTAAAGACAGAGAAAATATTAAAAGCAACAAATAACATACAAGGGAATCTCCATAAGACTATCAGCTGATTTTTCAGCAGAAACTCTGCAGGCCAGAAGGGAGTGGCATCATATATTTAAAGTGATGAAAGGGAAAAACCTACAAACAAGAATACTCTACCCAGCAAGGCTCTGGTTCAGATTTGACAGAGAAATCCAAAGCTTTACAGACACGCCAAAGGTGAAAGAATTCACCAAACCAGCTTTACAACAAATGCTAAAGAAATTTCTCTAAGTGGAAAAGAAAAGGCCACAACTGGAAACAGGAAAATTATGAGGATGGGAAAGCTCACCAGTAAAGGCAAACAAACAGTAAAGGTAGGAAACCATCCACATCCAAATTTGATATCAAAACTAGTAATCATGAGAGGAGAGTACAAATGCAGGATATTTGAAATGCATTTGAAATTAAGACATCAGCAACTTAAAAAAATCATGTATACATATAGACTGCTATATCAAAACCTCATGGTAACCACAAATGAAAACTCTATAATAGATATAAACACACAAAAAAGAAAAAGGAATCCAAACAACACTAAAGATAATCATCAAATTGCAAGAGAAGAGAACGTAAGAGGAAAGGAAGAAAAAAGACCTACAAAAAACAAAGCCAAAACAAGTAACAAAATGGCAAAAAGAACATACATATCAATAATTACCTTAAATGTAAATGAATTAAATGCTCCAACCAAAAGACATAGACTGGCTGAATGGGTACAAAATCAAGACCCATATATATGCTGTCTACAAGAGACCCACTTCAGATCTAGAGATGGATACAGACTGAAAGTGAGGAAATGGAAAAAAGGTATTCCATGCAAACGGAAATCAAAAGCAACCTGGAGTAGCAAGACTGATATCAGACAAAATAAACTTTAAAGTACTGTTTCAAGAGACAAAGAAGGACACTACATAATGGTCAAGGGATCAATTCAAGAAGAGGATATAACAATTATAAATTTATATGCACCCAACACAGGAGCAATTCAATATATAAGACATATGCGAATGGACATAAAAGGAGAAACTGACAGTAAAACAATAATAGTGGGGGATTTTAACACCCCACTTATATCAATGGACAGAACATCCAGACAGAAAGTCAATAAGGAAACATAGGGCTTAAATGACACATTAGACCATATGGACTTAATTGATATTTATAGTATGTTCCATCTGAAAGCAGTAGAATACACATTCTTTTCAAGTGCACATGGAACGTTTTCCAGAATAGATCACATGCTGGACCACAAAGCAAGTCTCGGTAAATTTAAGAAAACTGAAATCATATCAAGCATCTTTCTCAACACTATGAGATTAGAAATCAACTACAAGGAAAAAAACTGTAAAAAACACAAACACATGGAGGCTGAACAATATGCTACTAATCAACCAATGTATCACATAAGAAATCAAAGAGGAAATCAAAAAATACCTACAGACAAATGAAAATGAAAACACAATGATCCAAAACCTGTGGTATGCAGCAAAAGAAGCTCTAAAAGGGAAGTTTATAGTGATACAGGCTTACCTCAGGAAACAAGAAAAATCTCAAATAAACAACCTAACCCTACACCTAAGGCAACTAGAGAAAGAAGAACAAACAAAACTCAAAGTTAGTAGAAGGAATGAAATCATAAAGATCAGAGCAGAAATAAATGAAATAGAGCCTAAGAAAACAATAAAAAAGATCAATGGAACTGAAAGCTAGTTCTTTAAAAAGATAAGCAAAATTGATAGACCTTTAGCCAGACTCATTAAGAAAAAAAAGAGCGCTCAAATCCATAAAATTCGAAATGGAAAAGGAGAAGTTACAGCTGACACCTCAGGAATACAAAGGACCATAAAAGACTACTTCAGGCAACTATATGCCAATAAAATTGACAACATAGAGGAAATGGACAAATTCCTGGAAAAGTACAACCTTCCAAGACTGAACCAGGAAGAAACAGAAAATATGAACAGACCAATTACAAAATGTGAAATTAAATCAGTGATTTAAAAATTCCCAACAAACAAAAGTCCAGGACCTGACAGCTTCACAGGCAAATTCTATCAAACATTTAGAGAAGAGCTAACACCTAGCCTTCTCAAACTCTTCCAAGAAATTGCAGAGGAAAGAACACTCCCAAGCTCATTCTACGAGGCCACCATCACCCTAATACCAAAACCAGACAAAGATATCACAAAAAAGAAAATTACAGGCCAATATCACTGATGAACATAGACGCAAAAATCCTCAACAAAATACTAGCAAACCAAATCCAACAATACATTAAAAGGATCATACACCATGAACAAGTGGGATTTATCCCAGGGATGCAAGGATTTGTCTGCAAATCAGTTGGTCTGATACACCACATTAACAAATTGAAGAATAAAAAGCATATGATTATCTCAATAGATGCAGAAAAACAGCTTTTGATAAAATTCAACATACATTTCTGATAAAAACACTCAGTAAAGTGGGCATAGAGGGAAACTGTCTCAACATAATAAAGGCCATATATGACAAACCCACAGCTAACATCATACTCAACAGTGAAAAGCTGAAAGTATTTCCTCTAAGATCAGGAGCAAGATAAGGATGCCGCTATCATTCAACATAGTTTTGGAAGTCCTAGCCACAGCAATCAGAGAAGGAAAAAAAAGTAAACCATATCAGAAAAGAGGAAGTAAAACTGTCACTGATTGCAGATGACATGGTACTATACTTAGAAAATCCTAAAGATGCTACCAGAAACTAGCATCTAAAAACTATTAGAGCTCATCAATGAATTCAGTAAAGTTTCAGGATACAAAGTTAATACAGATATCTGTTGCACCTCTATTCACTAAATAATGAAAGATCAGAAAGAGAAATTAAGGAAACAATCCCATTTACAATCACATGAAAAAGAATAAAATACCTAGGAATAAACCTACCTAGGAGGCAAAAGACCTGTACTCCAAAAACTATAAGACACTGAAGAAAGAAATTGAAGATGACACAAACAGATGGAAAGATATACCATGTTCTTGAATTGGAAGAATCCATATTGTCAAAAAGACTGTACTACCCCAGGCAATCTACAGCTTCAATGCAATTCCTGTCAGATTACCAGTGGCATTTTTCACAGAACTAGAACAAAAAATTTTTTAATTTGTATGGAAACACAAAAGACTATTAATAGCCAAAGCAATCTTAAGAAAAATGGAGCTGGAGGAATCAGGCTCCCTGACTTTATACTACAAAGCTGTAGTCATTAAAACAGTATGGTACTGGCACAAAAAAAGAAATATAGATCAACGGACAGGGTAGAATGCCCAGAAATAAAGCCACACACCTGTGGTCAATTAATCTGCGACAAAGGAAGCAAGAATATATGATGGAGAAAAGACAGCCTCTTCCATAAGTGGCACTGGGAAAACTGGACAGCTACATGTAAAAGAATGAAATTAGAACACTCCCTAACACCATACACAAAAATAAACTCAAGATGGATTAAAGACCTAAATGTAAGACCAAATATTATAAAACTCCTAGAGGAAAACATAGGCAGAACACTCTTTGATATAAATTACACCAAATCTTTTTGGATCCATCTCCTAGGGTAATGGAAATAAAAGCAAAAATAAACAAATGGGACCTAATCAAACTTAAAAGTTTTTACACAGCAAAAGAAACCATAAATGAAAAGACAACCTATGGAATGGGAGAAAATATTTGCAAATGATATGACTGACAAGGGATTAATTTCCAAAATATACAAACAGCTCATACAGATCAATATCAAAAAAAAACCCCCAAACAACCCAATCAAAAAAATGGGCAGAACATCTAAATAGACATTTCTCCAAAGACATACAGATGGCCAAAAGGCACATGAAAATATGCTCATTGTCACTAATTATTAGGGAAAAGCAAATCAAAACTGTAATTAGGCACCACCTCACACCAGTCTGAATGGCCATTATCAAAAAGTCTGCAAATCATAAATGTTAGAGAGGGTGTGGAAGAAAAGGAACCCTCCTATGTTGTTGGTGGGAATGTAAATTGGTACAGCCACTAGGGAGAACAGTATGGAGGTTCCTTAAAAAACTAAAATTAGAGCTACCATATGATCCTGCAATCCCACTCCTGGGCATATACCCAGAGAAAACCATAGTTAGGAAAAATACATGCACCCCAATGTTCATTGCAGCACTATTTATAATAGCCAAGACATGGAAGCAACCTAAGTGTCCATCAGCAGATAGATGAGTGAATAAAGATGTGGTACATGTATACAATGGAATATTACTCAGCCATAAAGAACAAAACAATGCCATTTACAGCAACATGGATAGACCTAGAGATTGTCATACTTAGTGAAGTCAAACAGAGAAAGACAAATATCATATGATATCACTTATATGTGGAATCTAAAAAAATGGTACTTTTTTTTTTATGTTGGGGGTAGGAGTTTTTATTAATTTATTTATTTTTGCTGTGTTGGGTCTTCGTTTCTGTGTGAGGGCTATCTCTAGTTGTGGCAAGTGGGGCCCACTCTTCATCGCAGTGTGCGGGCCTCTCACTATCGCAGCCTCTCTTGTTGTGGAGCACAGGGTCCAGACACACAGGCTCAGTAGTTGTAGCTCACGGGCCTAGTTGCTCCGCGGCATGTGGGATCCTCCCAGACCAGGGCTCGAACCCGTGTCCCCTGCATTAGCAGGCAGATTCTCAACCACTGCGCCACCAGGGAAGCCCAAGTAATGGTACAACTATTGATTAGAAAGACAGAATCTAGCAGAAAAGAACTTCTACAAATAAAGATATAAAGAAGGAACCACAATGAGATGGGTATGTGCAGTATAGTGAAGACCCATACCTCAGGTTGGGCAACCCACAAACAGGAGGTTAATTACAATTGCAGAGGTTCTCCCAAAGGAGCAGTGGGTCTGAGCCCCATATTGGCTCCCCATGCTGGGGGTCCTGCACCAGAAGATGAGCCCCTAGAACAATTGGCTTTGAAGGACAGTGGGGCTTACTTTTGGGAGACCTAGAGGGCTGTGGGAAATAGAGACTCCACTCTTAAATGTTGTATACAAAAGCTCACATGCTCCAGGACCTGGAAATAGAGACTCCACTCTTAAAGGTTGTATACAAAAGCTCACATGCTCCAGGACCTGGAAATAGAGACTCCACTCTTAAAGGTTGTATACAAAAGCTCACATGCTCCAGGACCTGGAAATAGAGACTCCACTCTTAAAGGTTGTATACAAAAGCTCACATGCTCCAGGACCTGGAAATAGGGACTCCACTCTTAAAGGTTGTATACAAAAGCTCAAATGCTCCAGGACCTGGTAATAGGGACTCCACTCTTAAAGGTTGTATACAAAACTCACACGCTCCAGGACCTGGGCAGAAGCAGTAATTTGAAAAAAGCCTGGGTCAGACCCACCTGCTGATCTTGCAGAGTCTCCCGGAGAGGAGGAGGCAACTGAAGCTCACCCTGGGGACAGAAACACTGGCAACAGCTGTTATTAGGAGCTCCTTCTACTTCATGTT
Organism: Lipotes vexillifer; assembly: GCF_000442215.2. Taxonomy (NCBI): domain Eukaryota; kingdom Metazoa; phylum Chordata; class Mammalia; order Artiodactyla; family Lipotidae; genus Lipotes; species Lipotes vexillifer. The sequence continues at coordinate 3,271,798 of NW_006774670.1, forward strand.
CACTGGTGCTGGCAAGTGCCATTTTGTAATCCTCCCTCTAGCTTATTAGCTTCAGGACTCAACCCCACCAGACAACCTCTAGGCATCAAAACTGGGATGTCTCAGGCCAAAAAACTAGCTAAGTGGGGACACAGACCAGCAGGCAGGCTGCCTTAAAAATGCCTGAACCCACAGCTGCAATGTGACACAGGTCCTCCACCAGAGGACCCAGGACCCAGCCAAATGCACCAGTGTGCGTGCACTAACCCTGGGACCAGCCTCACACACCACTGGGCAGGTACCAACCCTAGGAACACCTGGAATCTGATAGTGCCCACCAGCCCCAGGACCACTACAGCGAGCCATGGCAGGACCCAGCCCACTCACTAGAAGACCAGCTCAAAAACCCTCAGGGCCTTGCAGCCAGAGATCCCAAGAACAGACTCTGCCCAGCGAGTCAGCACTAGCCCTGAAACACCCTGGTCCTCAGACCCCCACACAAACAGTCCAAACCAGCTCTGGGACCTCTGGGACCCCTGGGCCCTGCAGCCAGAGACCCCAGGATCCAACTCTGCCTGCTAGTGGGCTGTCACTAGGCCCAAGTCCCAACTTCACCCACCAGTGGGCAGATAATAATAGCTCTGGGATTCCCTGGATCCCAACCCCGCCTACCAGTGGCTGGTCACCATCACTAGGACCACCACAGCCTGCCTTGTCAAGACCCAACCAACATACCAGCAAGCTGGCACTATACCAGGGACCCCCACGGCCCTGGCTCTGACCACAACTCCAGCTCTGAGACACCTTGGGCCCTTCAGTAAGTGTCCTCAGGATCCAGCCCCACCTACCAGGGGGATGACACCAGCTTCAGGAACCCCAGGGCCCTGCAACCAGAGACACTGGTACACAGCTCCACCAACCAGTGAGTCAGCACTGGTAACACCCAGCCCAGTCCCTGGCCCTGCCCTCGGGCAGCCCAGCACCAGCTCTGAGTTACCATGGACTCTTCACAGCTAACCACCCTGGGATCCAGTAACACTCACCAGCAGACCAGCACGATCTTTGAGACACCCTGAAACCTTCAGCCAGATGTGTCAGGAACCAGCCCCACCTACAAACAGGCCAACAGTAGATCTGGGAACCCCTGACCTGTAACCACTCACCCGCAGACCTGACTCTGCCCACCAGTGAGTCACCACTAGCCCAGGGACCCCACCCCCAGGGTTCCACAGACAGCTGTCTCATGACCCAGTCCTGCCAACCAGTGACTGGCAGCCTCTGAACAAGGCAGGGCCTGGCAATCAACCAGACCAGGGGCCAGCCACAACTACCAGACCTCCCATAGTAGTCAGTCTGCCACAACAGAAGGACCCATACAGCCCACATAGGGGTACCCCTAGACCTTATAGCTCTGGTGACCAGAGGGGCATGTGCTGCTAGGAAGCATAGGATGTCTCCTACAAACGGTCGCTTTTCCCAGGTCAGGAAATATAACCAACCTACCAGATACATATAAATTCAGATGGCAAATTAGGCAAAACAAGAGGACAGAGTAACATGTTCCAAACGAAGGAACAGGATAAAACCTCAGAAGAAAAACTAAGTGAAATGGAGATAGGCTCTCTACTAAATAACGAGTTCAAGGTAATGATTGTAAAGATGATCAAAGAACTCAAGAGAAGAATGGATGAACAGAGTGAGAAGTTAGATGTTTTTAAGAGTTAGAAAACATAAAGAAGAACCAAACAGATGAAGAATACAATAACTGAAATAAAAAATACATTAGAGGGGGCTTCCCTGGTGGCGCAGTGGTTGAGAGTCCGCCTGCTAATGCAGGGGACACGGGTTCGAGCCCCGGTCTGGGAAGATCCCACATGCCGCAGAGCAACTAGGCCCGTGAGCCACAACTACTGAGCCTGCGCGTCTGGAGCCTGTGCTCCGCAACAAGAGAGGCCGCGATAGTGAGAGGCCTGCGCACCGCGATGAAGAATGGCCCCCGCTTGCCACAACTAGAGAAAGCCCTCGCACAGAAACTAAGACCCAACACAGCAAAAATTAATTAATTAATTAATAAACTCATACCCCCCCAAAAAAAAAAAAAAATACATTAGAAGGGATCAACAGTAGATTAAATGATACAGAGGAATGGGTCAGTGAGCCGAAAGATAGAGTAATGGAAATCACTGAACAGAAAAAAGAATGAAAAGAAATGCAGACAGGTTAAGAGACCTCTAGGACAACACCAGTTGTAATAACATTTGCATTATGGGGTCCCCAGAGGAGAAGTGAGAGAGAAAGGGGCAGAGAATGTATCTGAAGACATAATAGCTGAAAATTTCCCTGACTTGGGAAAGGAAACAAATATCCAGGTCCAGAAATAACAGAGAGTTCCAGACAGGACCAACCCAACGGGCCCAAACCAAGACACATTGTAATTAAAATGGCAAAAATTAAGGATAAAGAGGGAATATTAAAAGCCGCAAGGGAAAAGCAACAACGTACATACAAGAGAACTCGCATAAGGCTGTCAGCTGACCTTTCAGCAGAAACTGCAGGCCAGAAACTCTACAACCAAGAATACTCTACCCAGCAAGGCTCTCATTCAGTTTTGCTGGAGAGATCAAAAGTTTTACAGACAAGCAAAAGCTAAGAGTTCAGCACCACCAAACCAGCTTGACAAGAAATGTTAAAGGGATTTCTCTAAGTGAAAAAGAAAAGGCCATAGCTAGAGACTTGAAAATTACAAAAGGAAAAATCTCATTGGTAAAGGCAAATAAACAGTAAAAGTAGTAGTAAATCAACCATGAACAAAGCTAATAGGAAGGTTAAAAGAAAAAAGTAGTAAAATCATTTTTCCCACAATAAGCAGTTAAGGCTACACACAACAAAAAAAAAGATTCAAAATAATGATGTCAAAAACAGTAATCACGGGGGAAGAAGAGTAAACATGCAGGGTTGTTAAATGCATTGGAGGCAACTAATAAGGACCTACTGTATAGCACAGGGAACTCTTCTCAATACTCTGTCATGACCTATATGAGAAAAGAATCTAAAAAATAGTGGATATATGTATAACTGATTCACTTTGCTGTACAGCAGAAACTAACACATTTTAAATCAACTACAATAAAAATTTTTTAAAAAAAGAACAAAAAAGTACTCATAAAGTAAAATCAGCAACTTAAAATTATGTATGTATATATATATATATATATATATATATATATATATATAAAATATATCTATATATTATCATGGTAACCACAAACCAAAAATCTCTAATAGATACACACACAACAAAAGAGAAAGGAATCTAAACATAATACTAAAGATAGTCATCAAATCACAAGGGAAGAGAGCAAAACAAGAGGAAAGGAACAAAAAAAGAACTACAAGATAACCCCAAAGCAATTAACAAAATGGTAATAAGTACGTACCTATCAATAATTACTTTAAATGTAAATGGACTAATGCTCCAATCAAAGAGAGTGGCTTAATGGATATAAAAAGAAGACCCACATATATACTATCTACAAGAGACTCACTTCAGATTTAAAAACACAGACTAAAAGTGAGGAAAAAGGTATTCCATAGAAATAGACAAAGGAGGACATTACATAATGATCAAGGGATCAATGCAAGAAGATATAAGAATTGTAAATATACAAGCACCCAACATAGCAGCACCTAAATACATAAAGCAAATACTAACAAACATAAATGGAGAAGTTGACAGTAACACAGTAATAGGAGGCGACTTGAACACCCCATTTACATCAATGGAGAGATCATTTAGAAAGAAAATCAATAAGGAAACACTGGCCTTAAATGGACTTAATAGATATGTATAGAAAATTCCATCCAAAAGCAGCAGAATATACATTCTTTTCAAGTGCATGTGGAGCATTCTCCAGGATAGGTCATATGCTAGGTCATAAAATAAGTCTCAGTAAATTTAAGAAAATTGAAATCATATTAAGCATCTTTCCTGACCACAACACTATAAGAGTAGAAATAAACCACAAGGGAAAAAAACTGAAAAAAACACAACCATGTGGAGGCTAAACATTATGCTACTAAATAACCAATGGATCACTGAAGAAATCAAAGAAGAAATCAAAAAATACCTGGAGACAAATGAAAATGAAAACTCAATGATCCAAAATCTAGGACACACAGCAAAAGTAGTTCTAAGAGGGAAGTTTGTAGCAATAAAAACCTACCTCAGAAAACAAGAAAAATCTCAAACAACCTAACTTTATACCTAAAAGAACTAGAAAAAGAACAAACAAAACCAAAGTTAGTGGAAGGAAAGAAATCATAAAGAACAGAGCAGAAATAAATGAAATGGAGACTAAAAAGAAATAGGAAAGATCAAGGAAACTGGTTCTTTAAAAAGTAAACAAAATTGATAAACCTTTAGCCAGACTCATTAAAAAGAGAGTGCCTGTCAATAAAATCAGAAATGAAAAAGGAGAAATTACAACTGACACCACATAAATACAAAAGATCATAAGAGAATACTATGAACAACCATACTCCAATAAAATAGACAACCTAGAAGAAATGGACAAATTCCTAGAAATGTACAAACCCCCAAAACTGAAACAGGAAGAAATAGAAAATATGAACAGGCAAATTACCAGTAATGAAATGGAATCAGGAATGAAAAAACTCCTAACAAACAAAAGTCCAGGATCCAATGGCTTCACAGGTGAATTCTACCAAACATTTAGAGAAGAGTTAACACCTATCCTTCTCAAACTATTCCAAAACATTGCAGAGGAAGGAATGCTTCTTAACTCATTCTATGAAGCCAGTATCCAAATGAAGATATCACAAAAAAGTATAGGCCAGTATCACTGATGAACATAGATGCAAAAATACTCAATAAAATATTAGCAGAATGAATTCAGTGATACATTAAAAGGATCATACACTATGATCAAGTGGGATTTATACCAAGGATGAGGATGCAAGGAAGGTTCAATATACACAAATCAATTAATGCAATAACCTTAACAAACTGAAGAATAAAAATCATATGATCGACTCAGCTGTAGAAAAAGGGTTTTGACAAAATTCAACATCCATTTATGATAAAAACTCTCCACAATGTGGATATCAATGGAACATATCTCAACATAATAAAGGTCGTGTATGATAAGCCCACAGCTAACATCATACTCAGCAGGGAAAAGCTGAGCATTTCCACTAAGATCCGGAACAAGACAAGGATGCCCACTCTTGCCACTTTTACTCAACATAGTATTGGAAGTCCTAGCCACAGCAATCAGATAAGAAATAAAAGGTATCCAAATTGGAAGGCAAGAGGTGAAACTGTCAAGAGGCTGGAAGAAGAGAAAATTCAACCTGAAGAGATTCAGAGAAAAAGGAACATTCATCAGAATGCAAAAGCTTTTAAAACATTTTCAAAGATTCCCAGTACCATTTGTATACCTCTAAGGATAAAAGGAAGACACGACTTTAGAGCTGGAAACAGCCTTGAGATCATCAAGTAACTAAGTAGCTAAAAATCCTACATTTTACACAGGTAAAAAATTGAGACCCAAAGAAGTGAAGGAATCCAATATATCCTGAGCTCCTAAAATACACCAGCTGCTGTTCTGAGCACTTTTCATTACACAACCCATGGTGGCCATTATTCTTCCAGCACTATCAAAGAGGATGCTGAGACTTAAGTAGTTTCTGCAATTGGCCTCAAGTCCTGCAACTAGTGAGAGATGGAGCCAGGATTCCAACCTAGGTCTCTTTAATTCCAAAGCCCGTACCTTCCTGCAAGACCCTAAATGGTTTAATTAGAAGCCATAGTAAGGTCTAGAACCCAAGTCCCTTTTTCCCAGTCTATTTTTATTTCCACTACAAAAGTGCAGAAAATGGAAAAATAATGCCCTGTTTTGTGGAATTCTTCTACATACAGTTGAATGAGTCAGATAAAATCATCACTCATCTAGTATGCAGTGTACTTTTCTCCATTGGGGAATGAAGCTTTGTTTCCCAAGGCTTTATTAAGGTTGTTTAAGCCAACCATTAAATTCTGTAATAAACTTTGACTTTTTAAATCTAATTTCCCTGGACAGAGAAACTTGAAGTTGCCGAAATCTGTACTTGGAAATGTCATACATGCAAATTGTGAAAACAACAAAGACTTCTTAGGGCTTTTTTTCCCCTCACACTATCCAGTATCTACTCACAATACAAGGTCCATGTCTGCTATACTAAACCAACCTAAAGTCTCCATGTGATTCTGAATATGCACATTTCGCAATGTTGTTCAATAAAACAATCAGCAAATCTATGTAGTGCCTATCGTGTATAACACTTGATGCTAAGGGGTATAAAAATAACATACTATCTCTGTACTCTTAACTACCCACCTAAACAGAGAGAGAGGGGAAAGGGGATGTGCATGCAGTTAAGTATTATACAGTTTGACAAATTTGAAAATATTGTATTAAACAAATGCTATGGGAGCCAGGTTGAGAAAACTGTTCTGACTCTGTGGGTCACAAAAGACATCCAGAGGAAGTAACGTTTGCAGTGAAGCAAGAAGGACTAAGTGCTTTCCATCTTTAGATCTAAGACGTGGGATATGAGGTGCCTTGAATGTTCAGAGACCAGCAATTCCTGCGTGTAGTTAGAATATAGGCTTAATTACAGGGAGTTGGGGAGCATGAGGCAAGAAGTATAGTTTGAGGCCAGACCTTTAAGTAAGTTTCAGCTTACATTTTTAGCAGTGAAGAGGACTTTCTCACGTTCAGATGTGTTACTCTGGAGGTAGTGCTGTGAAGAGGCTGGAGGTGAGACACCTAACTAGGAGCCCAACTAATGTCATGATCCAGATGAAAGATAATCGGTGTGGTGAGAGGTAAAATAGAGTGCATAGATTAGAGACATTTAAGAAATAAAATTGATGTTGACTCTTTAAATGTGGGGGTTAAAGGAGAAGGCTGAGTCAGAGGTGATTATGCCAACACCCAGGGTGTTGGCCCCTCCATCATCATATATGCGTATGTATACACACAACAAATCACATTATAGAGTAACTCACAATCCACGTTTATAAAAGGTGATTATTTGCTGAAAATAAAATCTATACTGACTAGCAAGAATGTATCATATTCTTCATTCTTTTCTTCATATTCTCTGTGTTTTCTGTTTCTTTTGTCTTAGTATGGGAAGAGAGTGAAAAATGGTAACCAAGAGTGAGTAAGGAGGAGGTTGAATCACAGTGTATCAGTGTGTGTACCGTCAATATTCTATGAATACTCCTTATATTGGTTTTTACTTTTCTTCTTTAAAGTATCAGGGACAGAGCAATTCTGTAAACAACTATCATTGTTCCAATGCAAAGAAAACTCTGTGGAGTGGAGGTCAAAGCAGGTGTCCCAACTAGAAATATGCACAGATATAGGACAGCCTTGTAGGTCTTCTGTTTTATGGCCCCTTCTGTATTCTCAGCCGTCCATAGCAGCCACACAAGTACCGGGAGGTGCTGCATTTCTTCCTGTTCTTTCTCTTCCTTCCTTAGCATCTGAGGTGCTGGAGGATGTACAGATCTGATTGTGAGGTTATCATTGCTCCTGACCCCTTTCCTGCTTTATTATGACAAGTTGCAAAACTATCTTCCCCGCCATTCTGCAAATCTAAACTGAATGATCTGAGGCAAATTAAACATTTTAGCATTTTTATTTAGGTACACATGATATATGGAAGAGGTAATAGTTTTAACTATTAAATTTTAACTTGGAGAAAGGGAATCTGTTTATTTTTACTTAGTTCAGCATTTATACTTTGTCTACTATACAAAAACATGTATTGTTATTAATAAATGCTCCAGGTTTTCCAAACCCACCATTAAGATTAGTGTTTCTGGACTAGAATCAAATATTCATATACCACCAGCAATATTATACATAATTTAAAGTGTATCTTGTCATGCAAATGGATTCACCATGGTGCTTTCCCTTGACTATCAAATTTATTCTTGCCCCAATGGGAGCAGGCTTGTGGATTTTTACCCAGCGTTGGACGAGGCCCCTGAGTGAGCATTTGGAAGATGCTTTAAATTTTGTCCCTGTGAAAATGGAATTAATTGGTCTCCAACTTGAATACATTATAAATATAGAGGGGTAACCAAGATTAACCAACAACAGGGAAGCAATCATATCTTTAATTGCCTGTAGCAGCCTCAGTGAAGTATTGGGCTCAACTTTTTCCAAAATGTAGCAGATACATATAAAAACAATCTAGAGTAGTCACTGCGTCCATCTCTATACCTCATTTCTTCAAGACAGGAAGAAAAATGAGTCTAAAGCTTGATTATAAAATGTTCAGCCTAGCTTAGTTTTTACTAGTTTTATAACTATGTAATCTGGCACAAGCAAACCTACAGATTAAATGAAAGTGGTGTTTTTTAGTCTTCCTGTGGGACCCTTTACAGTGTAAGCAAGGGTCTTGGTACTCTCACAGGGACCACCACATTTGCCCTTACTTTCTTATGAATCATAATTACTATGTTTTCTTTTCTAATTTCCTCTTAATAGGTGGCCAAAATAGACTATTAAACAGCTTCTTTAATAAAGTTTAGGATGGAAAGCTGTTCTGTGTTTATCAATGATGTCATGATTTCTGCTTTTATTCTAATTCAATCTGTTGAATTTTCTCAGGAAATTAAGGAGACAAGAGGCCTCCCTTTTCTCACTTTCTTATATAACTGATAATTGTGGTTGACACGAACTGGCTCATACTTACTTGAGGGTACCAAGTATCTCACCCAATTCTCTTTTTTGACCTTACAAACGAGACAACTGAATGTGTGTTCTACCTTTTTATTCCCTGGAGAAAATGTTAAAATATGTATTCCTGTTCTATCTAATTTTTCCCTTTAGTGCAGAATAATTTTTCCTTTCTTAAAAGTTTTTCTAACACAAATAAATGAATTCTTACAAGGGCAAACTTGCTTTATTTTAACACTGTCCTAAATTGAAGCAGGCCTGTATTCATGGTAATGACGTTCATAAAGTGTGAAAAATGAATGCAATACATTTTAGGGGATCAAAAAGTCATTTCTATCTTTTGAAGTATCATGTATTTAAATAAGGTAATTAATAGTATCATACTCGTATATAGTATGATGAAAATATGCTACTAGGATTTCTTTCAAATCATTGTTAGGTGAAATTAAAATAAGAATTGTACATTTGAATAACTTTATTTGTATCTCATTTTACTTACTATCTTTATTATCTCTACCTAAAGACTATTATTAAAACTAAGCACGTTTCTTTGACTCATATTCTTCATTTTAAAAAGTGTCCAGTTTCTTATATTTGGAGATTTAAGGTTCTACATAAACATATAAAACATTAGTGGGACCCGTATACAGATTGTACTAGGAGTACTTTATGTGGATAATTCATTCACTCTTCCAAATAGTTTACAAAGAAGTTACTCTTGTTATAACCATTGTACAGACGAGGTAATTGAGGAGAAAAAGGGGATTCCTGACTGTTGCCAGGACATACTGCTAGTAAGGAACAATGCAGGACATGAACCCGGGTGGTCTGGTGCTAGGATTTACACGTTAACCATTCCACAGTCAGTGTTGCTTCACAATTTGTCTTCACTCAGCTTTTGTTTCCTCTGAATTAAGATGTGTTCATTTCAATGTACAAAGTACTCTTAATCAAAGGGTCTTGAATTTCCCCCGGAGCACAGACATCTATTAGTATCTCACCTTTTTTAGTGTGTTTGCAGCTCAGATATAGCAAGGTCTAAGAATAACATTCCTGACTTTCACCCTTCCCCCAATATCAATCCATACTTTTCATTCCTCTTTAAGGCACACTCATGCCACAGCACATAAAACTGTTCATTTCTAGGAATGATTAGTTCATGTTTCTTTGTCTCGCATAGAATCCATCGCCCCTCCAATCCTTGAGGAGAAAGTGAATGAAAGAATACAGACTTATATTGTAAATACCCTCTGACTCTCCCAGCTTTACACTGAACTGTGAAGATACAAGGCAAACATAAAGATTTACAATACTAAAACCAAGACCAAATCAAGGAAGAAATTTAACTAGCTGTAAGATGTGTTGAGTGAAATTAAGATTCATGCACTCAAGACATAAATAGTGTTAAGAGCAAACATTTACTTGGCATTATTTATGTGCCAGGCACTGTTCTGCACTGGACGTACAATAATTTGTGTAACCTCATAACAGTAGTAATGAGGTGTGGGTACTATTTTTACTCCCATGTTACAGATAAGGAAACAAGCGCACAGAGTTGGGATTTGAAGCCAAGCAGACTGACTCTGAGGCTCATGGTCTCAACCACTCTAACCATTTCTCCTGCACTTGATATGAGATGCTTCATTTGACCATACTACCTACTCTTTGCCTCAGAATCCAGGTCAGTTACATGCAGTACACTGGGCACTCATCATGGCTGTGCATGTACAGCTTTCCAAAAGAATTGTCCAAGTTCAATCAGTAAAAATTGGGGGGCTGCAAATGACCACAAACTAGGAACATGATAGAGGTTTGGTAGCTTACTGTAATTTAACATGGATATTCCCTGTAAACTAGTTGCTGTTTGGAAACACCTTATTAGCACTGCAGTCTAAGAATTCTAAATATCCGTATACCCCATCACTGAAGACACGTAGAGAATTAGCAACAGTTGTGGATGGAAAATTCAGCTCAAGCTACTAAACGCCTATTAGACACTGATTTCTAAATTAGGAGAAAGGGCATCAATTTGTTCTCCAGCAGCAAACAGATGGAGAAGGAGAGTTGACAAACACCCAAATGGACAGAGATCAGGACAAAAGAGCCAGCCAGACATCCTGGATATTCACCAACATCAGGTTTGGGAAAAAAGCTTTTGAAAAATATTTTACATATTAACAAAAATGGATTAAGAAGAAGGTAATATATCTGAACATGATTTTCTACAAAGAAACAAAAGACTTTAGCAAACACATTGGTATCTTAGTAGCATCTGAGACTGAAAAATCATGTGGTGAGAACAGACTAACATGAAAAGAACAGCTAAATGGTAGGGATGGGTGACTTGCAAGGAAAACGAAGACTAGAATTAACATAGTAAAATTCAAGTCAGTCTAGTGATACAGAGAATAAACATGAGATGGTTTCTCAGTATTCAGAAGAAAGAGATGAAAAACAAAAGGAAAAAAATAAGAGAGATCAAGGGCTTAGAAAGGAATCCAACCCTAAAATTACAGGCATTTCCAGGAAGGAAGACACTAGGGTCAGAAGCAATCAGCAATAATACTGGAGAAAGAAAATCTGGACAAATGGTTTGTATTAGCAATAAAAACATAGATCTTTGACAAATGTAACAAAATAGGGAAAATACATAGAAGTAAAATTAGGAATAAAGAGTGATTTAGCCATGGATATAGAAATAATAACCAGAAACAACACTAATATGTAGAACTGACTAGGTGCCATGAGTCTAAGAGTTACATATATAGAATTGTAAACATTTTCATCACAAGTAAGAAAACTTTTAAGTTGAAAATACTGTGTAAAACTCAATGCTGAGAAAGTTTCAAAGCTGAATATATGAATACTTTTCTGAGAAGTGTTAATTACCAAAATAGATTCAAGATGATTTGGATAAACTGGTAGTTGTAAAAGATATTGAAAATTCATTAAGGCATAACTTCCAGATATAAGCTTCCTTTTGCTTCCAAAAAGTAAAAAAAAAAAAAAAAAAGAAAGAAAGAAAGAAAAAAGAGTGGTTCTACCTGTGTATTCTTCTATGCTTCCAAGAAACATATTCCCATGCTAAATAAATTGTTCCATTGTGACGACAGAAAAAGGTGTAAAGCTGTCCTATTCACTTTTTAAGCTGGCATAATCCTGACCCCAAACCTGACAGAGCACAAAATTTAATATCCCTTATCAATTTTAATATAGGTTGAAAAATTATTTATAGAATAATTGCTAAACCAAATTTAGAAGTAGGTTTTTAAAAGTATTCACCATACTTAGGGTTTACCCCAGAAAGGTAACAAAATTATTATTAGAAAGTCCATTAATGAGTAAATCAATGCTAAAAATATGTTAATTTCAACTGATGTCAGAAAAGGAACTTAATAAAATTCAAGACCCTTTCCTACCAAGCAGTGAATTCTGTAAACCAACCAACAGATTCTTCCTTTTAAGAATATCTACCATATGTTAGTAACCAACTTTGTGATTACTATAAGCATGCCCATGGCCTATCTCATAATTGTAAAATTAATGCTTATTGATAGAAATTTGCAGATGACTATAAAATATAAAACTAACCCATAATCTCACCATCCAGAGATACTCATTTAACTAAGTTAGAGGTACCAACCCTCTGCACAGTTGAAACTCCACATATATGGTCTGCCCTCGAATATACCGTTCCTCCACATCTGCAGTTCTGCATCCACAGACTCAACCAACCCGGATCATGTAGTACTGTAGTATTTACTATTGAAAAAGATTTGTGTATAAGTGAATGCATGCAGTTCAAACCTGTTTTAAGGGTCAACTGAACTGAACTTTGTTAAGAATATTCTGCCACAGGTATTAATGTTGTAATCCTCATTTTCCTGATAAGGAGACTGACACACAGAAAGGTTAAGTAGCTGGCCCAAGGTTGCTGAGTAAGCAGTCACATAAACAAGGTATAAATTCAAGCAGTGTTTCTCTAGAATTCACACCTTTAAACAATGTGTTAAATCATCTCTTTAGAGAACTTTTTTCCAATATTTTATCATAAGCATTTCCCAATAATATATGTTCTTAATTATTTCAATAATTTACCATATTCTAGCATACAAATGAACTATAATGTATTTAAATGTTGCCTATTTTTACATATTAGGCCATTTCTGATTATTATTATAAATATTAATGCATTTAACATTTTCATATAAATTCAAACTAATTTTTTCTTTGAGGATAAACTCCAAGATGCAGAATTACTAGGTCAAAAATCATGAATATTTGCGAACCATCCTGATTTTCTACTTGTTTCCTGGAAGGAATTTGCAATTTGTATTTTTACCCACAGAAGATGAGAATGCCCATTTCATGGCAACCTCATCAGCTCAGAATAGTACCGCTATTTAAAACTTTTGTAAATTTGATAGGTGAAAAAGAGTATCCTATTTCACATCTTTGGCTACTAGTAAAGTTTAATATCCTTTTCATATTTTATTAGCCATTGGAATATGGTTTTGTGGTTTGCCTGTTAATTCATACCTCAGAGAAAACAGCATAGCTAACAGTTAAGAACAGTCATTTTTGTCAGAGGCTCTGGAGTTCTCAACTTTTAAGAAATTGAACATCCCTATACTATATTGTTTTCACACAAAGGCTGATGTGAAATCTAGAAATCTAGGTTAATCCTAATCCCACAAACTTTAATCTCACTGAACCTGTTTCTTCGTCTTTAAAGTAGGGATAATGATAATAATACTTCATTAGTTTATTGTCAGAATTAAATAAGATACTATATGAAAAGTGTTTGATGTACAAATAGCAACCTTCCAATGGTTACTTTGTGTGTGTGTGTGTGTATGTGTGTGTGTGTGTGTGTGTGTGTGTGTGTGGTACGCGGGCCTCTCACTGCTGCGGCGTCTCCCGTTGCGGAGCACAGGCTCCGGAAGCGCAGGCCCAGTGGCCATGGCTCACGGGCCCAGCCGCTCCGTGGCACGTGGGACCCTCCCAGACCGGGGCACGCGCCCCCTGTATCGGCAGGCGGACCCCCAACCACTGCGCCACCAGGGAAGCCCTCCAATGGTTACTTTCAAAAAATATTGCTCCACGCTTTCATGTCACTTATTTAGACTTAGACTCTATTTTGACTTATATTCGAGTTTTGTATTTACTTATCAATAGATGAATTCTCAGGAGAAATGTTTATCTTTTTCCTCTGTCCCTAGCATTCCAGTACCTAGCAAAAAGCCTGATATGCATTAGGAATATATACCTACTATGTTGGGCTGCATATAAAATTATCAATACTTCCAAAGGATATTTTGTGATTAGATGTCAAGATTCCATCTAGCTATAGCCTCAAACATTTTATCATTTTCCTACTGCAGAATTAAAAAAACAGAAATCCTCAAATTTAAGTTCTCAAAGGCAGCATTTAGAGTTTTAACTATTTACCAACCACTTCGTTTAGGACAGACTCAACTACTTTTAGGCCAAACTCAAGGGCAAATGCAAGAGTGGTGACCACCCCAATTACAGTCGATCTGATGAATAAAGATAGAGCAGCCACAGTGTGGACCTCGGCAAAAGAAGGAGTGCTCACCCCTGCCTTCTCTTTCATTGAAAGATAAATGTTTGCAAAACTATCTCCCAATGTTTGGTGTAGTGAAACAAAAAATACTGACTGATACAGTTTTATAAAGACCTACAAAAATCAACATTTAAATTATTTTCACCATCAGACCAAAGCTATTACAAAAGTTCAGGGGAAAAAAACATTTGTAGATATTTTAGGTTAAACCATATTTTAGGTTAGAACATTTTTATAATAAATATAAATTTGTAGGCCTGCTTTTGGTTATGATAAGAAAATAAACTTTGTATGGCTGTCTGTGCCTTTTATCCATCCCCAGCCCACCCTCCCCAACTTATGAGCCTGTATCTGTTCCACATCCCTGTTAATAATCATTTCACAAAATGCTAACTGCAGTGACTGATTTGGAGAATTTTAAATGTTCTATTATTATCTTCTTCTATACTGATGCCTGAATTGAAATAAAAGGCATATACAACAGTCATCTTTATGGACAGGTTTAAGTTCACTTTTATTATTTAAGCTTTCTCAAAGAGAAAAGTGAAACATAGGCCAAATAATAATCATAAGCATAATCATAAGGCTCTTGGTTAAGGAGGTGAGCAGTGTGATAGGGTGTCAGGGTGTCATTTAGTTCAGTTAGTTGTCATTCGTGTTGGGTGACAGTCCACAATTTCAAGAAAGGTGGGAGGGAACTCCATTTCCCCTTGCAGCCATGGCTGATGCCAGCCAGATTCTAACCTGGATTTGCATGGATCTTAGGACAATTCCTTAACCTGTTATGTAATTACCTTTCTTCTGGCTCTTGTGTTTTGCCTTATTTCCCTAAACATTTTTTTGAGTGACCTTTAAAGTCACAGGGACTTATAATTTGGTGACTGTTGTAAAAGTGTTTCTTTCAATATCCCCTCCATGTGTCCTCTCTACGTGTAATTTTATAAATCATTTTTTAAAACCCTGCTTTTTCTGTAATGCTGGGCTCAACAACTGATTTCTTTAAAAACTGAGAAGTTTAAAGAATTGGGCATTTTGCTGAAATTCACAAGCACTTACTTGTTGCTTTAAAGCTGCTGAGGGAACCAGTATTTGTTTTTATAGTTTTACAATCATAAACTATAAAACTAATGGAATAGCTTGATTTCATTTTGTTGAAGTTATAAAACTGGCTACAATTTCAATTCACATTTTATCACTCAACTTGCAAACTAATTATATAAAGGAAAGCTGGAGCTTAGCAAATTCTTGATAACTTGGGCTCCACCATGTCCCCTACGAGTCCCCCCAAAATTTCTTTTACTCCGGATGTCACAGTGATTCAGTGGAAAACCACATAACAGTCCAATCTTTTGTTGTATTTAAGTTTCAGAAAAAGGCGGCACTTTTCTGGTCTGTTTTGCAACATTTTCACAGGAAGAACTGTGATAGACAAAGCTAATGTAGTCATTCAAACCTGAGAGTAAGAATAAATATAACAAAACACTTATGGGACACTGTTTCCACATTTTCAACCAGTTAGGGTTTCCAACAGCATGATGAAGGTGCTGTTGTTGTCTCCATTTTACAGAACAACCGAGGCACACAGAGTATGAACGGATCACCCAGAGTCACGCAGTAAGAGAGGGAGCCAGAATGAAGACCACCGGCCTAGCTCCAGGATACATGCACTCTGGTGCCATGCTTTTGTGTGTCACAAAGCACTTTTCATAATACGTTTATCACTTAATCCTTGTAATATCCCCTGGAGATATGAAAGTTGTATTACTTTTCACTTGAGTAAACTGAGGTGGAGAAGCCTGAGGCAGAGTGGACCAGGGCCGTATACCGGGGAGTGGTGACATCATCTCAACCCCAGGCTCCCACGGCAAGCCTCCTACTCCCATCTCACACCTCTGTCTCTCAGGGCGTTTTGTTTTTGTTTTGCCAAGGAACATTCTCAGTAAATGAAAATGTAAGCTATCTCTTGACCAGAAAAATGAAGGCTGAAGTGTCCCAGTTGAAGCAGGGCGCTTACACATCCCTCCAACCCTACCCATTCCCATTCCATCCCCAAGGCCCCAAGACGCTCCGTGGAACACAACTGGGAATTCACTGCCTCATCCCGTGTTACCTTTCAAAAGGTACAGAATGGATTTGTTCTCCCCTGGAAGGACTGAGTGGTAATAGGGGAAATGAGCATGGAGAGGCCAGAAATTCCTGGGAATAGGAAAAAGAACATAGAGGAAAAGCAAGTTTTTATTTGGGTAAAGTCAGGGTTTGAACTTGGCACCTATGAGCTTCAGTCTATCGTTCATCTATCTGTAAAATGGGAATAAGAATTGATGCCTCTCATTGAGCGCTTCTAGTGGGCCAAGTTACTAAGCATTCTTTCATTTAATCCTTACGGCAAACCTGTGAGGTGTAGGTATTGTCATCCCTAATTTATAGATGAAAAATTGAGACTCAGAGAGATGAGCTAACCTCCTCAAGGCTACTAGGCTAGAAAACGGCAGAGTTGGAATTCAAAACCACATCTGTCTGACTATAAAGTCTATGCCCTTAACCTACAAAGGATTGGGGAAATTATGAGATAAAGCTCCTGATACATGCCAGGCACATACTAGGCAGCCAATAAATGGCAGATGTTATTTTGGGGAGATAGCATATTATTTAAGAGTCTAGACTCTGAATTCAGAGTTCAGATATCTGCTTTACTAGTCACATAATGTGTGATCATGGACAAATTTTTTAATCTCCCTAGGCTTCAATTACCTTGTTCATAAAATTGGAATGATTTTACACCTATGCCACAGTTTTTGTGACAATCAAATGAGATACTGAGTTACTCAGCACTGACCCTTACCCACTGTGTATGTTAAATAAACACTTTGATTATTATTTGGAACTCTATGCCAAGGAACCAGGGACAGGAGACTCAAAAAAGTGGATTTTACAAGTAGCCTACATTATCTAATTTTGTTTTCACCAAAACTTTTAGGAAGTGGTGCTACATGATTCCCATTTTACAAATACTACCTTGAGAGTTTAATTTTTTTTTCTCAAATGTTCATAGCCAGTGAGTGATAGAGCTGGAATGTGAGCCCAGGCAGGTGGGATTCTGAGCCCTCATCATCATTCTGCATCAATTCTGACAAGCTAATTAAGATAGACTTTCCCCAGGGTTGAGGAGTCCAAGTGTCAGGGATTTAGCAGATTAGGAGAGTGTACTTCTTTTACCTGATTAGATTCAGAACCAGTTGAGAGATAGTTGCAGGAATCAAGCAGATAGAGATTAAAATGTTACTTTCTCATGATAAAGCTATTGAAGAACATGGCTTAGATTTGATACCAAGCAAAATTATTAAATCTTTCGTGAGGCAGAATGACCCACCCACTGGCCAGCCTAACGCCTCAGCTCCCACCCCTACCCCACAAAGCCTGCCCTGGTGGATCGGAACTGAGTGAGTTCTCAGCAGACAGATCCCAGGAAGAGAGAAGGGCCAACTCATTTGGCTTCCATCCTCTCTCGCACATCACCAGTCGGATAAGTGATTCCTCCTCTCCTGGATGGAGTGAGTGAAGGTAGAGAAAGGCCAGGGGTGTTACTCTAATGACTAGAAACACCCTGCGTGGAGGTGTAGGATCCCATTTAACATTCCCGATTTGTGTTCTCTCAACTTCACTGGGCTCAACCTTTAAGACTATGGGGCATCTGGGTGTGTGACTACCCCCTCAGGTGAGGTTAACATCTGTCAGGGCAGGACAGCTCCCCAGACCAACTACTGTTTCTTTGGCTTTCCTCCCTGGACCATAGCTAGGCAGTGTTCATTTTGTCCCCAGAAAGCTCCAACATAGGTCAGAAATATACAATTATTAAATTAATATGAAAGCCACTCTGTACGCAAATCTGAAATTCAGTCTGTATTGTATTTCCCATCCTAAATCATGCGCAACTATATTGTCCAACATAGCCCTTCAGAGGTTCTGTAATGAGGTTAAGAGACAGCATATAGCTATTCCAATACTGAAATGCTAATAATATAAACAGTCCTATTGAATATAAATCTCATCCCATTACTAACTGTACAGGGAGAAATTAAAGTTAAAAGATTAACATCCAAAAAATTAAAGTAGAAAGTAGTTAAGTCAAATTTCAAAATTAATTGAAAATTCTTTTGCTTCTGTGGGATAAAATTTGTAAAATTAAAGTTCAAAATTGATCTTCTTGAATAGCTTATTGTGTTCAGTCTCATTCACAGAAAGTCTTGATACCTAGGACAAGCTTGGGGTCTCCTCCTCTGGATGGGTGTTAACTACTTCAGCATCTCAGAAATGATCCCTCTGTGTCTCCAAAAAGAGAATAAAACGCTGCTAACCATCGTGGTGCTGATCTCACTCCCATGAAATTCAGAAAACAAGCCAACCGCACGCCCTAAAGAAGGTAGCCCAGGCACCGTTACGTTCCATGAATCCATGCTTCATGCTGCCAAGAACCATAGCAGAGATTCAGTGGTGGCAAGTAAAAGAGTCAGCAGAAAAGTCCTGGTTTCCACCTTGCCAGGATGCCAGTTGGTCTGTGCGTGCACTCCAGCAACTATGACCTAGATTCACTTGGGAGAAAATTCCCATCGAGAGATTAAGTTTGGCACTTTGTTTATGAATTCAGGAGGACATTTCTCCTTACGTGTACTGTCTCCCCTCACAGGACATAACATTGAGACATTCCTGCCTTGCAAACTGAAATTTTTGGAATGGTGGCAACCCCAGGCATCAAGCTTTATTTGAGAGTTGCCTGCCTCTCCCAATGGAAATATGAACGGGGAAAATGGGGCTGTCCCACATCTCTCCATTTCCCCTTTCAGCCCATGTTTCTGGCACCCCAGTCTGCACTGACAGTATGGACTCCAGTGATGTAACCACAGCCTTCTGTGAAACTCTTGTGACAAATCTCTGTCACTATCCCTTGCAATGGCATCACTTACATCTATTAAATGTGGTTCCTAGGGAGGATTTTCACTGAATCCACAAATGTTTCAACTGGAGAATTGCCCAAAGAAATTTCCTGAACTGGAAGTGCTGTTGGTGTCTTGGGAACCTGTTGAGAACCATTTCCTCTGCCGAGTTCCCATTAAACCACTGGCTTCCCTCTGTTTTTGACTGAAGCCTAAGGAGCATTTCTCTGTGTAATCTTTCTCTGCAGTAGCATCATCTAGCCTTTTAGGAAATCTCAGGGGAATTTCTAAGAGTTTAATCCTTAACTTGGACTCTTCCCTTTTTTAACACACATGGGACTAGCCCTGTTTACTAAATTTGAGGGCCTTCTTTCCCCTTTGATTTACAGATAAAACAACTGATTTTCTAAGGTATCTCTTTAGATCTCATTCCGTGGGTCTCCTATTACGAGAAATACGAAATTATGAGCTCTTGATATGCCCTAGATTTCTACTTTTCAAATCACACCTCTCTGCCCCTGCTACGTTGGAGAATTCACCTGGGTGATATCCTCCCATGGGATCAGCATGGAACCAGGACCTGGACTTGCTCCATTATTGTCCTACCTGTTTGCATGTAGTATGCCTCACCTTGTCTGTCTTCAAGTTCTCATCTCATCAATTTCTCAAGCAAGTCCCTCAGAGCATAGGAAACACCTGCATGCCTTCTACAATGGCTCTATCACCTGAAAACTCATCCAGGAATTCTTTGCTGCCTTCCCCAGCCTACCATAACAAATCTTATAGATAACTACTTTCTATACTGACCCAATCATCAGGATATGGGTCCTCAATGTCTCTTACTGGGGACTCTGCTGGTTAAGGGTTTGCAAATGTTCTCTGGACTTCAGCCCCCCCTAGCGAGTAATTTCAGTTAGTTTTCTGTCCTCTTACTGGGTTTCCTTAGGCTCAAGGCACTCCTTCTGATCTAATATCAACCTTAAGATCTCTCCTTAATAGGAGCAGACAGGCTTAGGCATGTCTCCGTATGTTTCATAGCTGTCTTTTCAGACCTTCAGAGATTAGCCTGTCTTCTAAGATGTCAGCCTCTCCCTCAAGGAAATCTTTCTTTCCTTCAGCTTTCACTCAGTTTATTTTGTTTTCAGTCTTCTACTGCTTTTGATATGACTGTCACACTGACGCACAGTTTTCAAAGCACTTGAGTTCTTCCTTTATTCCCTCATTCTGAGTGACAGGCCTTTGGGTGATAATTTTACTGAGTTGTTCTCTACTTCAACCCAAGAAGATGGCATATTCTATTTATTTATTCTGAATATACTGCCTTTCATGGGTGACTCTTGAGGGCCTCTGGCCAGCACGTAATTACAAGAGGTTAGCCATCTTAATTCCCTCTTTTGGCCCTGAATTGAGGCAGCCAGAATAATGCTGCCTTCCTGGGCCAGGAACTAATAATTTAAAGCTAGGAAGTAAGTCAGAAAGAGAAAGACAAATACCATATGATATCACTTAATATGTGGAATCTAAAATACTATGCAAATCAACGTATCTGTGAAACAGAAACAGACTCACAGACAGAGAACAGACTTGTGTTTGTGGGGGGTGGGGGGTGGTAGGGGAGGGAAGGAATGGGAGTTTGGGATTAGCAGAGGCAAACGATTACATATAGGTTGGATCAACAACAAGGTCATACTGTATAGCACAGGGAACTGCACTCAATATTCTGTGACAAACCACAATGGAAAAGAATATATATATATATATATATATATATATATGTGTGTGTGTGTATAACTGAGTCACTTTGCTGTACAGAAGGAATTAACATTGTAAATCAACTATACTTCAATAAAATTTAAAATAATAATAATTTAAAGGGCTTCCCTGGTGGCGCAGTGGTAAAGAATCCACCTGCCAATGCAGGGTACACGGGTTCCAGCCCTGGTCCGGGAAGATATATATATATATATATATATATATATATATGTGTGTGTGTGTATAACTGAGTCACTTTGCTGTACAGAAGGAATTAACATTGTAAATCAACTATACTTCAATAAAATTTAAAATAATAATAATTTAAAGGGCTTCCCTGGTGGCGCAGTGGTAAAGAATCCACCTGCCAATGCAGGGTACACGGGTTCCAGCCCTGGTCCGGGAAGATCCCACATGCCGTGGAGCAACTAAGCCCGTGTGCCACAACTACTGAGCCTGAGCTCTAGAGCCCGCGAGCCACAACTACTGAAGCCCATGCGCCTAGAGCCCGTGTTCCATGACAAGAGAAGCCACCGCCATAAAAAGAAACGAAATTGAGCTGTTTGTAATGAGGTGGATAGACCTAGAGTCTGTCATACAGAGTGAAGTAAGTCAGAAAGAGAGAGACAAATACCGTATGCTAACACATATATATGGAATTTAAGAAAAAAGAAATGTCATGAAGAACCTAGGGGTAAAACAGGAATAAAGACACAGACTTACTAGAGAATGGACTGGAGGATATGGGGAGGGGGAAGGGTAAACTGTGACAAAGCGAGAGAGAGGCATGGACATATATACACTACCAAACGTAAGGTAGATAGCTAGTGGGAAGCAGCCGCATAGCACAGGGAGATCAGCTCAGTGCTTTGTGACCACCTGGAGAGGTGGGATAGGGAGGGTGGGAGACGCAAACGGGAAGAGATATGGGAACATATGTGTATATATATAACTGATTCATTTTGTTGTGAAGCTGAAACTAACACACCATTGTAAAGCAATTATACTCCAATAAAAAAAAAAAATTGAAAAAAAAAAAAGCCACCGCAATGAGACGCCCGTGCACTGCAACGAAGAGTAGCCCCTGCTCGCCGCAACTAGAGAAAGCCCGCGCACAGCAATGAAGACCCAACACTGCCAAAAATAAATAAATAATAATAACAATTTAAAGCTAGAACCTTCCAGTGTTCGCAGTGCACATGGAGCTCGACTATATCTGCTCTTTCGAGTCCTGGCCAACAGGCCCAGCTGAGAAACCGCAGCAAAAGGTCACTCAGCTCCTGACTATCTAAGCCTGTACCAAACAAACACTTTCCCGATCTTGGCCTCCATTACGACTGCTTTCCAAGGTTGGCAACTGCGGTCCTGTCTGCATATAAATATCTTCTCACCCATACAGAAATAGCCATTCACCTATAAATAAAGCCATCCTAAGCCAGAGTAGGAATCCCACAAGACCCACACTTGCCAAAGCCTGAAGCCTTCTGCTCAGCTGTACTAGTTAAAAGCCAACAGTAAAAACCAGCTGCAGGGCACAATATAGACACCACTCAACTACCAAGATTAAAACACGTGACACGCCCCCCTCACTGACCCCAGAGGCCCCAAAGCCATGTGCCTTGGCTCCACTAAAACCCTCTCTACTCTTGGTCTATTTCTCAAAGTTCCCGGCTGAACGCACCGGATGTTGGGAATTTAAGGATATCAGTAAACAGCACTCCTCTTAGCCATGTTTAAATTCTGAACCCACTGAGATAAACACGGGAGTCGGGCAGCAACTTAAAAACTCACCTTTCTGTGAATTTAGCTGTTGGGAATTCCCAGGTAAGTGTGTCTGTCAAATTTCACAATCACTACTTACCAGCCACAGCTGGACAGTCTCAGCCTCCCCGACGGGGACCTGTCCGTGTACAACCAACTGCTCAAAGGGGAGAGCAGAACACGTTTTCTCTGCCCACAAGTGGATTCCAGAAAGAGGTACCCAGCTCCATCTCCCAAAGCCTCCAGAGAATCATTCCGCCAAACTGGAGAGCAGTGATTGAAGGAGGGCAGAAACGGAAAGTGTTACTCTAATGGGGTTCCCTCCACATGAAAACACCAGGAGCACAAAGCTCCACCTCAACACAGAGTCGAAGAGCACATGCAGCAGGAAAGCACGTGCTGTATCATCAGAACAAGGGCGGGAAACACATCAACTGGTTTGACATAATGTTATATGGTATGATAACATACCATACCTAACATATATGTTATATACAGATATGTTACACACAGATCTTCCTCAGCTTAGGATGAGGTTGCATCCCAATAAACCCATTGTAAGTTGAAAATATCCTAAGTCAAAAATGCCTGTAATACACCTAACCTACCAAACATCGTGACTTAGCCCAGCCTACCTTAATGTGCTCCGAACACTTAATCTACAGTTGGGCCAAATCATCTAACACAAAGCCTATTTTATAATGAAGTGTTGAGTATCTCATGTTACTGAATACTGTACTGAAAGTGAAAACAGAATGGTCATCTGGGTAAGGATGGTTATAAGTGTACAGATGATCCCACGGCTTGCTGCCCATGCCCAGCATCATGAGAGAGTGTTAGACAACATATCAGTAGCCCAGGAAAAGATCAAAATTCGGAGTACAGTTTCTACTGAATGGGAATGGGGGAGGGGTGGTTCTGGTATTTTTAATAAGACAAAAACAACAATAATATTTACCAAGTGCCCACTGCAGGCCAGGAACTCCACTAAGTGCATTTATAATATTAACTCATGTACCCGACCACAATGTTTGAGCTCTTAACTGTGTGACTATTCATTGTTATGTAAAACTGAGTTTTCTAAAGAAATACTTAATTGGAGGATTAAATGAAGTTTCTTAAAATCGCTAAAAATGTGTCCCTCTCTCAGAAAACATATCACCCTACCAAGATGGTTGCCACGAAGAAACTGTCACTTGAGAGCTCAGTGGACATTTTTTCTTCCCTTGATGTTGGATATTTAGGGATTTTGTGAGATTTATCTACACCACTTGTTCATCATATGGAGTTTTGTTATTTCTACATAAAGGAATATTTCCAGAGATTTCTGTCACTAACCTGCACTAATATAGTCTAAAAAATAAAAGCAATCCGAAGTGTGTATTGAAATAAACTGCAATTCACAGAAAACATGAATCCCAGACAAAAGTACATTGACATGAAACCATAATGAATTTAGAGGTCATTTCTTAGCCAGAAAATTGAATGTAGAAACGTAGCATCTTTTCTGCAATATCTGGTTGCCTATTTCTACCCCTAACTGTTGGTGTCTCAGGTCTTGACCCTGGGTGCTGACTGGTTTTTCCCACTTATAGATTGTCCAGAAAGGGTCTTCAGTGTCATCTGCAGGCTGATGGGACCTACATGTGCAGTGCCAGCCCTGACCTCCCCCTCAAGCTTCGGGCTCCCCATCTCCACCTGGATATCTCACATACATTGCAAACCTCTATGTCCAGAGCATAATTTTTTAATTTTCATCCTTATATCTCCCTCTCTTCTTTTCCAGTTCAGTAAATTCACCACCATTACTTGCACTGTTCAAGCAAGAAACCAGGACATTATCCTAGATCAGCACCTCCAATGGAAATACAGTGTGAACCACAAACATCATTTTACATTTTCTAGTAGTCACATTTAAAAATACAATTAATTTAATATTACAGGCACACGTTGTCTGACAGTGCTCTGCTTTATTGCACTTTGCAGATATTGCATTTTTTACAACTTGAAGGTTTGTGGCAACCCTACAACATCAGATAATGGTTAGCATTTTTTAGCAACAGAGTATTTTTTAGTTCAGGTATGTACATTGCTTAGACATAATGCTATTGCACACAAAAGGCTACAGTATAGTATAAACATAAATTTTATATGCTCTGGGAAACCAAAAAATTCATGTGACTTGCTTTGTTGTGATATTCCTTTATTACGGTGGTCTGAAACTGAACCTGCAATATCTTCGAGGTGTGCCTGTATGTTGTATTTATTAATAATATATTGTATTCAATCCAATATATCAAATATTGCCATTTCTACATCAATATAAAATTTATTCATAAGGTAGTTTACTATTTTGTGCTAAGTCTTTGGAATCCAGAATGCATTTTACACTCAACAGTACATCTTGTGTCTTACTAGCCTCATTTCAAGTGCTGAGTAGCCAGCTGCATGTGACTAGTGGCTACCATATTGTACAGTGCCGTCTTAGACTGAAGCTTTGTCTTTCACAATTAGCTCCATTAGCATATCCTGCTAATGGATAGTTGTCTCTATCTTGAAATACATGTAAACCATCCACTTGTCTGTACCTCCATGACCTTCACACCTTTCACCTCCTACAGCAGCCTTCCTGCTGCTCCACAGAGCTCCTCTCACCCTTCCAGTCTGTTCTCCACCCAGCAGCCAAAGTGACCATTTTGAAGTAGTTATTCTTGTAACAAATGTTAAATGATTACATGCCAGGCTCTGTCTATAACACAGACAGCAATTATAGACAGCAATATTTATAGACAGCAATAGTGGACTAAGAGCAGGTACAAATCCTGCCTCTACATAGGAGCTGAGTGACCTTGAGCAAATTGCGTGCCTCAGTTTCTCATCTGTAAAATGGGAACAATAATAGTGTCTACCTTATGGGGTTGCCGTGAGGATCCACTTAGTTAATAGATATAAAGTACATACTTGGTGCATACAAAGCACTTCATAAGTGACAGTGGTACTTTCCAAGTCATTCTGCAGGTCTGAATTTTGGGTTACTTTTTTTTTTTAATGATTTTTGATTTTGATAAAATATGTATCATAAAATTTGCCATTTTAACCATTGTACAATTCTGTGGCATTCATTACATTCACAGCGTTGTGCAACCATCACCACTAGCTATTTCCAAAACTTTCATCGTCCCAAATGAACCTCTGTACGCATTAAGCAAAAACTCCCCATCCCCTCGTCCCCCAACCTTCAGTATGAGTTACTGACTTTTCAACTTCCATTATGGAATCTACAACTAGCTGAGGGAAGACGGATTAAATAAAAAGATATTTATCATGTCTGCTGATCCTAAATGCTGATGAAAAAAGAAAACCTCATAAGGAGATGGAGGACAGGAATGTTCTCACCAATGATCAAGACAGGCCTCTCTGCGAAAAAGATGTTGCCCAAAGAGGGGAATGAAGTGAAGGAGTGGGCTGTGCAAAAATCCCAAGTCCTTCCCTTGTCAAAAACCCTTCAGTGGGACCCCTACACCTACCCTGCCACAGTTCGAATAAAACCAAAATTTGTTCCTCGTCCCAGGAGGCCTCTCATCACAGCCTCTGCCTCAGGCCCCTCTGCTTCTCTCTGTGGTGCTGTTTATTCCCCTTTTCTTTAAAAGTATGTACTTTGAAGCCTAGATTTACAGAAAAGAAAAAATTCCAGTGTGCTTCTATTTTGTATGAATTTAATGTGTATTGATATTAACGTTACAAACCTTAAATTTCTTACATTTTGTCATAGTTAGAAGCAAAAGGCAAACACATTTGGACTTAAATTCTGCTTCTGTCTCTTTGTACCATTGTGACTAGATTTCAAACCTTTCTCTGCCTTCTGCTGGCTCCACAGTGATGGGGGCTTCGGTTTATCAAGGGCAGGTCATGTTACTACACCTTTCTGGTACTCAGTTTCCTCAGCTGGGAAAGGGTTAGAATACAGACCTTACCAGGTGCTTGTGGCGGTGAAGGAACCAGAGTAATGCAGTGTCTTACCTTTCCTTTGGTGTTAGTTACCATTAATAGAACTATTATTTTTTTCAATAGCCACACTCCTTTTCTTATAAAATAAATAATTTTTGTCCAGATGTAAAATTAATATTAAATCATATGCATGTTTATTTTTCCTTTGCAGAGCTCAGAACTGAGCTGTGCTTTCCATTCTTTAAATACGAGGGGTCCATCTAGTGGCCACACTGTAGGACATAGCCTGTGGATACTGCGTTTTTCAATCTGTAGGTCTTGAAAAAAATGTTTTTTAATGGAGTAAAATGGAATATAAAGTAACTGAGTGATGAGAAATGCTTTATAAAATTTAACAGATACATTCCATGAAATTATTTTATTGAAATAGTAAAAACATATCCGTGTGTGTACTTAGCCACAATATGAACAGCTTTTTCTGACTGGCCATTTTTAAAACATACAGCAAATCACTGGTTTAGGGAACTTGGTTTATTTTAAGTTAGGAGTGAACATTGGGCTTAACTTGGGCTGAATATTGGAATTATTAAGGGAGCTTAAAAAATACTGTTGCTCTGTCCCAACTCCAGAGATTCTGATTTATTTGGTCTGGCGTGTTACCTGGGCATCAGGATTTTTTAAAAGCTACTCAGGTGATTCCCAAGATTGGGACTTACCATCTTAGGTCCATCAAAAATTAGTTTTGTATGTGAGCGAACTGTGATCCAGAGTGTTTAAAGAACTTGCCAAAAGTCACACTGGTAATTAGTAGAAAAGTTTCATGAAGGACCTTGATGGCTATTTTGAACCTGTCAGAAATTCATGAAATGTTTCATTTCATTTTTTGGAATGCTTTTAAAAAGGAGGGGGAGATAAAATGGAGACTATACAATGTCTATCTCTAATCTGTTTTCCAAGTTATAAATTGATTTTTATATTTCAATAAATTTGTGGAGTTTATCTGTTAAATTTTCATTTACAGAGTTAATTCAAATTAGATTCTATGTGTCAATGTAATCTACATCACTGATTTTTTTTTTGTTTTCACAACATCCAGTTTGAGGGCATTTTCCACCTACATCCCTGAATGTAATATAGTTTCACCTTCCTGTTATTTTCTCAGAAACTGTGTTTCTGTGTTGGAGATGCCTCATCTCCTACTAAGAACTAGGAAAGCACGTGTGACCATCCATCAAAAACTGCACACCCTAAAAAGTATGATTAAATGCAGAGGTGCTCGTATTCTAGAAATCTGTGGTCTACAGAGAGAGAAGGCACACACATGGATTTTAGGATTAAAGAGACATATAAAACATTAGAATATAACACAAGCATATTCATTATATGTCAAAGTGCCCACAGCCAGCTGACAGGATATGTATGTACCAGAGCAGTGGGAGTATGGGAGGCAACGAAAGCTTTGAGAAGGTGATTTTTTTTTTTTTTTGCCGTATGTGGGCTTCTCACTGTTGTGGCCTCTCCCGTTGCGGAGCACAGGCTCCGGACGCTCAGGCTCAGCGGCCGTGGCTCACGGGCCCAGCCGCATCGCGGCATGTGGGATCCTCCCGGACTGGGGCACGAACCCGTGTCCCCTGCATCGGCAGGCAGACTCCCAACCACCGCACCACCAGGGAAGCCCGAGAAGGTGATTTTTGAGCGGGGAGAAAGAGGGGTTTAGACTTAAGTAAAGGCTTGAAGTAAAGTTAACCGTTTTGTTTAGGTTAGAGTAAAAAACTTTTTGTATAGAAAAGGAGAAATTAGGGAAGGTGTTTTGGTAGCTAGGAGAGGAGGAAAGAGAAATATCTGGTGAAGACATACGAAAAGGTGGAATGGATGTAGGGTTTCCATTATGAGGAGTTTTGAACGGTAGAAAATTAGAGCCCCTATAAGAACTCAGATAAAGCCCATCTTCCTCACCATCCAGAGGAGGGAGCTGAGACATGGAGACCCCAACACAGTGGCACCATCCCCCCAAGTTCTCCCTCCTGCTCCAGTGTTTTCCTTGGCTGTAGCATATGGCCTCACCTCACTGAATTTGAGGAGAATTAAGAATATCTTAATTCTTCATCAGCTTAAAAATATTCATTTGATGAATTAAAGTATGAATATACAGAGGTAAAAACAACCTCTTAAACCCGTATGCCTGTTAAAAGAAACTAAGGCATATTAAAATTTTTAAGAATTTGAGCAAAAATCAATTTGAATCAGGGAGCATCTAATCTAGCAGATATAAAGGAGCTGTACAAAATGAAAGACATTCATAGGCAGAAGGGAACAGGAACAAGGAAGTTATACTAGGCAAAAAAGCAGCTTGGTTATTTCAAGGTCACTTTCCTTTAGAGGAAGGTAGGGGTGTATCAGGCAGATTACCTAACTAGTGCCTACCAGGCAATTCCTGATTGACTGGTTTACGATTCCATTTCTAGGAGAGCCAGAACTATTACACAGTTAAGTCTAGGTTTGGTGACGTGGGGCTTAGCATAAACGACTCCATTTGGGCCCTATTGTCCTGTTTTTAACATAACCACCAGGGAAGCCCGAGAAGGTGATTTTTGAGCGGGGAGAAAGAGGGGTTTAGACTTAAGTAAAGGCTTGAAGTAAAGTTAACCGTTTTGTTTAGGTTAGAGTAAAAAACTTTTTGTATAGAAAAGGAGAAATTAGGGAAGGTGTTTTGGTAGCTAGGAGAGGAGGAAAGAGAAATATCTGGTGAAGACATACGAAAAGGTGGAATGGATGTAGGGTTTCCATTATGAGGAGTTTTGAACGGTAGAAAATTAGAGCCCCTATAAGAACTCAGATAAAGCCCATCTTCCTCACCATCCAGAGGAGGGAGCTGAGACATGGAGACCCCAACACAGTGGCACCATCCCCCCAAGTTCTCCCTCCTGCTCCAGTGTTTTCCTTGGCTGTAGCATATGGCCTCACCTCACTGAATTTGAGGAGAATTAAGAATATCTTAATTCTTCATCAGCTTAAAAATATTCATTTGATGAATTAAAGTATGAATATACAGAGGTAAAAACAACCTCTTAAACCCGTATGCCTGTTAAAAGAAACTAAGGCATATTAAAATTTTTAAGAATTTGAGCAAAAATCAATTTGAATCAGGGAGCATCTAATCTAGCAGATATAAAGGAGCTGTACAAAATGAAAGACATTCATAGGCAGAAGGGAACAGGAACAAGGAAGTTATACTAGGCAAAAAAGCAGCTTGGTTATTTCAAGGTCACTTTCCTTTAGAGGAAGGTAGGGGTGTATCAGGCAGATTACCTAACTAGTGCCTACCAGGCAATTCCTGATTGACTGGTTTACGATTCCATTTCTAGGAGAGCCAGAACTATTACACAGTTAAGTCTAGGTTTGGTGACGTGGGGCTTAGCATAAACGACTCCATTTGGGCCCTATTGTCCTGTTTTTAACATACTTATGAGTGTATTACACAGGCTTGAGCCTAATAAGCCTCCATTAACACTAAACACTAGGAACTTCCCTGGTGGCACAGTGGCTAAGACTCTACGCTCCCAGTGCAGGGGGCCCAGGTTTGATCCCTGGTTGGGGAACTAGATCCCATGTGCATACTACAACTAAGAGTTTGCATGCTGCAACTAAGAGCTGGTGAGCAGGAACTAAGGAGCCCTAGAGCCGCAACTAAGGAGCCCATCTGCCACAACGAAGACCCAGCACAACCAATTAAATAATTTTTTTAAGAAAACCTAAAGACAAGAGCATAGATAATTAACCACTATCATTAAACAGCTGAAACCATACATTTAGATCAGGGTTTGTGAACCTCAGCTCTGTGGACATTTTAGGTTGAGGGTCTATCGTGTGCATTGTAGGATGTTTGGCAGCATTCCTGGTCTCTACCCATCAAATACCAGTAGCGACCCTTCCACCACCCCCAGGTTATGACGACTGAAAATGTCTCCCGGAGGCTAAATTCCTTTCCCTCCCTGAACCACCACCTCCTCCGCATTGAGAACCATGGATGTAGATGATGTAATAAGAATGTCTTAGGATTTCAGTTCGCCGATCTAGGATTCGAGATGAGAAGCGGGCAGGGAGTCGCCAGCAGTGTACTGCCCTGAACTGTGCTATCTCCGTTTGTACAGCTCGAGCTCAGCTCTGGCTGATTGCTCCCGCAGAGCTCTGCACTCAGAGGGGTACTCAATAAACGCCTCTGGGAGCGAATTCGGACTCAGCAGTTGGCAGTTTACGCCCCTCAGCATCACCTCTGCCAACCAGAGTTGTCTGACCCTTTTAGAGTCTCCTTAGAACTTAAGACAGGAACTGTCTCTAGGAGAATTTCTAAATACGGAGGAATTCTCATTCACACTGGGATGTCTATGAATGTCGTGGCCGCTTCAGAATTCTGACCCCAAAACACCCCAGTGGGCAGCTGACCCGGATCAGGCTGCCTTTCGGTTCTCCTGTCGGAATGCATTGGCTCTGACACACTGAGCCTCAGGAAGTGGGAAGCAGAGGGTAGTGTGGCCCGGCTGTGAATGTTGGGCCTTTTTCTTAGAAAACAAAGGATCCACTTTAGGCTAGCAAGAAACATCCGGAAAAAACTCTGACCTTGATTCTAATCAAATAAAAGATGGGATTCAGAGAAAACTGTCTTTCATGCTATGAATTATCGTCATGTAGTTGGACTTTTTATCATATCGTTTCTGTCAGAACCATGTACATTACCTAATTCATAAAAGAAGCAATTGATCCTCAAAGCAAGTTTTTAGAAGAGGTTCTACAAGAATTTCAGTAGTTTTGATTTTTTAAATTAAGACCCTTCATTATTTCCTGGTCTCTATGTTATCATAAGAAATGCCTGAACATCATAAAGAGTGGAAAAAATTCATAAGTATCCAATACAACTTGAAAATTTCCAGAGAAAATAGTCCAGGCATATTTTTAAAGATGCAAAATGGATACAAATACCACCACAGACACCTTACTGGATCCTAGTGACTCTTAGTAGGGCACACTATTTTAGTCTTTTTTTCAAAATGCTTAGAAAATTGAATTCTGTACAGCAGCTAGCACTCTGCTGGCTTGAATTTGGGGTTACTGGCTTCCTAACTTCCCTTCTGCCTACTCTCTTCACAGCTCCTGATGTAACATGGACTTTATCAGTTCCTGCTCCTTCTGTGGTTTTCCTCTTAGCCAACATCCCTCTCTCCTGTCAGACCTTTCTTCTCCTTAGGGCTCAAAGCCATGTGTTGGCCACATAAGTTAGTCTGATTCCCTTAGTCCCCAGGCTGGGAGTACAAGGTTAACCTTTGAAAGAGAATCCTTCACTTTGGTAAAGAATTGCAAAAAGAATGGTCCTCCGATTGCAAAGAGTGTCCCTGCAAACATGAGTATTATTATTTTCTGGTATATTCTAAGAACGAAGTAAAGTGGGGGAAGAGAAACATTTGAGGTGAATATGGAAGGCTTTTGGAGCATATTTTCCGTCCCTTAACATAACTGCACTAAGCACTGAAATATATAATCTCACCTCACTGTTAATGTATAGCATCAGTTTTCATTCTGAGATCTTTCATTGTTTGTTAGTCTTTTCCTCATGTATTCGTCTGTATTATTTTCACATGATTAAAGAAGTCTCAATAGGGGTGGGAAAAGGAGACCAAGGCTTTTCAAGGGAGACAGTAAAATCAACACCAGAATGACCCACAACAGAAGCTGGACATGAACAACAGAATTGATTCCTAAGGCTGAAAAATCAACCCGTTGCCTTGTATAATGTCTAGCACAGCAAGTGAGAGTGGTCTCCAGAAATAGGCATTTAAATACTCACAAAACAGGGGCAGACCCTCTCCATTTAATTCAAATAGGGGCTCCATATAAGCCATAGCACTAATGTCCTTCAGTCGTCACTAACTCCTTTTTCTATTTTAATTATCTGCAAGCTAGTCTCACTCTAGAAGAACAGGAAGATTATAAATTAGTGTTTGCAGTGGAGACACAACCATGCACATGAGAACTTTGCCCCTGATTGGCTGCTTTCGTTGGCACACTGTACACCTTGGCCCCTGTTACTCTCCTGGGAGCCTTTGCCTCAATTCCTGATCTCATCCTCCTCCTGGCCCTCGGCTGACAGAGATACAGTGCCCAGACATGTGAAGGGCCACAAAGCATTCCAAATCAGGGCAGCATGATAATCAGGGCAGTGGCGACACATACTAACTAACTCAGACAGGACTGAATCTTTTTAAATTTGTGTAACCAGTGTACTGAGAGAGCTGAAGTCAATTGAGGACACAAGGAAAGAGAATTTATTTTTCTTGCACCACTGCCTTCAAACATGCTTTGCTGGATCCCTTCCCCACCCTGGAAGCTCTCTCATCCAGACGCTTTCAAGACTCACTTTCAAGTATTCAAAAGTCCAGGTGAGTCTAAATCAAAGTGTCCACTTCACACCCAATCTAAAGTGTCTGCCTCTCCTTGGCTCACGTTCTCGGGTCTGGAATAAAGGTAGAGAGGCCTGGGCAGTTCTGCACCATGTTTCCTTGTTCTCCCTTCATCCCACACCCAGCCTCGTGGCCCTCAAAATGCTGCTTCTGCCTTCAAGTCAATGAAGGGGAGGGAGGATAGAAGAGCAGAAACTAACAGAAACTTATCCAACCCTGTCTGCCACCTTGCATTTCCACATCTGTGTCCAAATGCTGGCTCTCTCATGGAGTTCATTGTGAGGAGAACTTCAGCGGGACCTCCATCCACCCTGACACGAGCAATATTAACTGATTCCTGCCCCTGCAGCCCCCCTCATTTTCTCTTACTGGTGGTGTCCCCACATTGGCATGTAGCCCTGGTGGGTGAAGCTTCATCAAGATGGCTCGAGGGCTTCCCTGGTGGCGCAGTGGTTGAGAGTCCGCGTGCCGATGCAGGGGACACGGGTTCGTGCCCCAGTCTGGGAAGATCCCACATGCCGCGGAGCGGCTGGGCCCGTGAGCCATGGCCGCTGAGCCTGCGCGTCCGGAGCCTGTGCTCCGCCACGGGAGAGGCCACAACAGTGAGAGGCCGGCGTACTGCAAAAAAAAAAAAAAAAAAAAAGACTGCTCCTCCAAGGAAGGAGGAATTTGACTGCAGACGCCTTTAGGCTCAAGCTGTAATATCAACTCTTCCCTGGGTCTCCAGCCTACTAGCCTCCCCTGCCAATTTCAGACTTGCTCCCCACCACAGTCATATAAGCCAACTCTTAAAAATATAGAGATACACACACACACACACACACACACATACTCACTCTCTCTCTCTCTCTCTCTCTGTCTGTCTCTGTCGGCTCTAGAAGTTTCCCTGGAGAACCCTGAGTAATACAACCCTATTTAACATTTTACATCAGTTCTCCAAAAATCATAACTTGTTTTGCTCCCTCTGGACACCATGATCTCATCGCCAGTAGTCAGTGGATTCTATCCACTGTAAACATCTGTTTATCAGTACCTGGAACAGTTCTTCAACTCAGAACTTTAAGAAGAAATCATCACCAAAAAATCCAATACATATGATGAAATGAGAACAGTTTATAATTGTCTGGCATATACTTTTATACAGCCACATACACTATCCATGAGTTAGAACCATGTAGAAATACATGGATACAAGCCCATCCAATTTGGGCTTCCAAATTCTTTTCCCAAAAATATGAATCAAATCTATCATGCTCAACTCCAGATTTCCTCTTGTGTCACCCACGCTCTTACTGTCTAGTCTTGTGTGACCATATTGTTCTTGCCATAAAGTAGCCCATGATGGAGTAAGGGTGATTTCAGAAGGCTTATTTCAAATTCATCAACATTCTCAGCTTCACATCACACTTGCTTTAAAGTTCAGTGTCAGTACACAGTATTTTCATTAGATGTAGTTCAAGGAAATTGTATTTCTCCAGCACACTTTACCAAATGCCTGCCCCTAGCAACCTGTTTCCTTGGGAACAGTCTCTCCCTCTCTCTGCGGTGCTACAGCTTTCTGTTGCTGTCTGCTGCCCCTGGGTTCTGCATTGGCCACACTACGACCATAGAAGGTTCTCATCATGAACACTCATTTGTTGGAAGCGTATCTTTCAAGTTAAGTCCAAATTAAAACCAGAGCTCCCATTGCCCAGAAATGTGAACCTGTGGTTGAAATGGTACCACTTAACTCCACAATTGAGTGGGTCACAAAATTCCATCACTACTGTTTCTAATTGACAGAGCTAACATTTACTAAATACTTCCTGTAGTCCAGGCACTGTTCAAAGCACTAATTAGTCCTCCCAAGAATCTTTGGAGTTTGGCACTGTAATTAGGCCATTTTACAGATGAGAGACCTGAGGTGCACAGAGGTTAAATAATGTATCTAGGGTCACACAGCCAGTGGGGCAGGAACAGGTTCAAAGCCCATGTTCTTTACTACAATGCTATGGCCAGCCCCCAGAAAGAATATCCTGCCTGAGGGTCAGCCTTATCTTTATAAAGAGAGACACTTTTATATATTTATTTGTGGCTAAATAGGATTCTGTATGTAGTTTTTTTAATTCATTATATGTAACAATGTCTACACCAAAAAGGCTTTTGACAGGAATTTATATTACATGAAAGAATATTTTAAATGACACCAAAAAAAATTACTGGCTAAGAAATAAGGGGTTAGGGAGAGACAACTATATCAGAAAATCATTTCAAAGGAAGCTACCAGACTTGAACAGAAAGCTTAGCTCTGGGGTTCCTGGCAGCCATGACCAAAAGAGGAGCATAGTAAATTTCACATCTTTCATCATGTGATAAAAAGGAATCAAGGCAGTTCATGGAGAAAGGTACAAACTTTATAATACTGAATTGTGAGAGGAACCTATCCTATGTTTTTATTTTGTTGTTGCTAATGACACCTTGTGTCTTCAACTGCATTTTCAAGACAAAGCCAATGTCCACATATGAAGGTCAATGAGAAGTTTATGTCTTAGTAATTTTCCCACCTGACCCCCTCAAGAAAAATTCAGATAAAGTTTTTCTCACAGGCAGGGCCAATCATATTTTCATTAAATGAGTGGCTCAGGCCCCAGGACTCACTTATTTTAGCCTCTCTGGCTGTCATCTGGCTCCAGGAATACAGCAGGAAGAGACCTGAATTCAGCCAACGTGAAATCCTTATGCCAGATTCTTTTTTTTTTTAATTCCAGAAGTCGTGGTTAACATAAGTGCTTTTAAATCAATTTCTATTTTTTGCTTATTTCAATTTTACTTATTTTATGGGCTATAAGTCTTAAAGTTAGTTCTTCTGAACTAAAATGATGAAAGATTTCCCTTTCAGATCACTCATTTGAAGAATCCATCATTTAACTTTGGTGGCTAAATATTTCCCTTATACCTGACCTTACAATAGAACTCCTTGCCACTTAAGACCACTTTCTCCAAATTCTGCCAATTGTTAATTTGAAGTGAATTTCTGACACAGTCCTTCATGTGGGTAAGGTAATTTGCGTCTTCATCCTCTTCCTCCAGAATAAAGTCAATTCCTTTATCCTTTCACTAAAGTGCAGTCTCCATGCTTTTACTCAGGATTGTAACTTTCTCCTTCAAGTACAGTCCCATACCAGCAGCAACTGTATTACCTGGGAGCGGCTTGGAAACAGATTCTCTGGTCCCACTCCAGACCTACAGAATCAGAAACTCTGGGTGGGGCTCAGCGTTACTGTGTTTGAACAAGCCCCCAGGTGATTCTGATGCATGCTTAAATTCAGCACCACTGCACCAGGCTTTCCTTTCTCAAGCTTTTTTTTGCTGTCTCCCACGTTTTCTAAGTCAGTAAGTAGCAGGTAACTGGAGCTAAGCCAGACTGCATCCCCATCTTAAAACTTGGGAGCTTCAAGGACCTTGGAAATCAACCGACTCTAAACAGATACACGTAGGTAAATTGCTTCTTTTAAAATCCCTTCTCATTAGTTTGGTTTTCCATCTACGCTGATATTCCTGGTGTTAGTCTCCAAATGTTCTGATCTGTCTTATAGATCTTAAGTAATGAAGAAGCCCAGAGCTAACAGGTTGGTTTCCCCTGGCAAAATCCTTCCAGTGGGAAAAGAAAGAGAAATTACCTTCCTGAATTGCGTTTTGGGGAGTCAGGCTTGCTGTTCAGCACATATTTTTCCATTTGCTTCTGGCTGTTAACCAAACTGCAGTAAAGAGGAGCTGCTCAGCCTCAGTCAGAAAATTGGAGTGATGGCATGAATTCCCCTTCTCATGGGACAGAGCTCCTAGTTATCATCATTGCGCTTAGAAGGGCCATTTTCAAAATAAAAATAGTCCTGAGTCTTGCCAAGTTTTAGAAAGCTGACTAAAAGTTCTCAGAGACTTCAACTTTGTGACTAATTGCTTGTGTACTGTTCTTGACAAGTGGCTAACAAATGGGCATTTTATGGAAGCCATGATGGAGAGTTTTGTTTTATTGTGACTATTAGTGCATTATAAACAAAATGCAAAGTGCATATGTTTTAATCTCAGTGGACTTGCATTTCTTGAAATGAGACTTGGAAAAGCCCGATAACCTTTTCCTGAAGAACAATGGTTATATATATTTTTGTTATGGTTCCTACAGCTATGCTTAGAAGTGGACTTAAAGAGGATTAAGTTGGCAAGAAGGAACATTAAGGATTCAGTGACCTGTGCTATCATTCATTGATGTTGTATAGTCACTTTGTTCAAGGCACTGATATTTGCCAAGCAGAGCACGTGAGAATAACACTCACTTTTAAAATATATATAGATAAGTATCAATAAATCACTCATTAAATTAGGGACATCTTCTGGAAAAGTCCATGATGTATATTTTGTGTAATAGCTCTTTTTCACTTAGCCAATCACAAAACCTATCTGCTCTCTCTCTTCCTTGGCAAGAGATCTCCTTTCTCTCTTTACTGAGGGACAGAAGACATAAACCTCCCCTGTTCATCTCCTCCTCCAATCTCACCTCCATTTGGCCCAGTCTGTAGAGTATCTCAACAAGAAAGGCTGCTGTCCAAAGATACCACCTCGGCCTCAGCTGCCTCAGGAGCTTCTCTGCCAGTTCTCTCTCATATCTTCAATCCCTCCCAGTCTAGTGGTATTTCTATATGGTTCTAACTCACAGAGTCTCTCCCATCTGTTTGGATGCCAAGCAGCTTCAGACCCTCATTTTCTCTTGCCTGGACTCTTAACTAGTCCCTCCAATTGCAGCCTTTTCCTTCTTGGCATTTTACACCTGTTTACAAAGTAACAGAATTACCTTGTTAAAAGACATACGTGATTATGTTGGTCCCCTACTCAAAAACTCAGTGATATCCAAAAGAAATTGAAAAAATATTAATAGGAATCTCAAGGTCCTCCACAATCCACCTCAAGACCCCCTGCCTTCCTTTTCAGAATGACCGTCTTCTTTACACTTCTCTTTGCAGCTCAGAAGACTGCCTGCTGTTCTTTGAGCATCACTGCCCAGCTTCAGACCTCTTGCCATTTCCCCATCTGCAGTGTCTCTTCTCTGCTTACTGAAATGCTTGTCCTCAGTGTGCTTCCAGTTCCAATCAATGGTACCCACCTCTGTGTACCCATTTTACACTTTTATTACAACACTGCCTTCCATTGTGGCCAGTTGTTTGTGCCTGAGATCAGAGACAATGTCCTTTCCATTTGCTTATCTTTCTCAGTGACAAATTCGGTAATTTACCAAAATTAGATGTTTAGGCACTGAGTTATTATAGATTGTGTGCTGTTAACCAAGTGGATAATCACAGAGGTATTACAGGGAAGCAAAGAATGTTAACTCGTTTTTATCAGACATTTCCTTCTTCTGCAATATTACTTAAATGCAATGTCCTTCACCCATGTCTAGAATATGTGTCTACTGACCAATTAAATTCTCATTCGAAGAAAGCATAATGGAAGCCCTTGTGTAAAGTAGGAAGATAAGGCTGGGATTAGAAATTCAAAGTCCTGGGCTTCCCTGGTGGTGCAGTGGTTAAGAATCCGCCTGCCAATGCAGGGGACACGGGTTCGA
This sequence comes from Lipotes vexillifer, assembly GCF_000442215.2. NCBI lineage: Eukaryota > Metazoa > Chordata > Mammalia > Artiodactyla > Lipotidae > Lipotes > Lipotes vexillifer. The sequence goes on from NW_006774670.1 coordinate 3,310,560, forward strand.
GCCCTGGTCTGAGAAGATCCCACACGCTGCAGAGCAAATGAGCAGGTGCGCCACAACTACTGAGCCTGCACTCTAGAACCTGTGAGCCACAACTACTGAGCCCATGCACCTCAGCTACTGAAGCCCGAGCACCTAGAGCCCGTGCTCTGCAACACGAGAAGCCACCGCAATGAGAAGCCCGCGCACCGCAACAAAGAGTAGCCCCCGCTCGCCGCAACTAGAGAAAGCTTGCTCACAGCAACGAGGACCCAACACAGCCAAAAATAATATATATATATATTTTTTTTTTTTTAATTCTTTAAAAAAAAAAATTCAAACTCCTAGCCCTGGCCTTCTCCACTAACCCAGTTGCATGGGTTCAGGCATGTCAGTTAATCTTTGGGGAAGACAATTTCCTCATCTGTGAAATGAAAAGTTGGTACTATATTCTCCCTAAGGTGTCTATCATGTCTAAGAGCTTATCATTTTTAGCCATCACCATTATCTTTTACCACCTTTTGTTACGTAACATCTACTAGTTCAGTTTGATGAACAATTTTCCGTAGCATAGGTAACTATATGTTGAATGTTATGAGGATTTCTTGATGGCTGAAAGGTCTTAACCCAAGTAATTAACCCCCTGAGAGAGATTAAGCTGTTCACTTCTTCCTAGTCTTTCCACGCAATCACAAAAAACAAAGTTTACTGGATGAAAAAGCACTGGGAAGATTGCTAAACCCACAGCACACCACTCCTACCAGCTGCCATCTATTCATCCAACAATATCTACTGAACCTTTATTATGTGCCAGGCACTACTCTAGGCATGAGAATACGGTGATAAACAAGACAGATAAAGACCCTGCTTTCTTGGAGCTTATAGTAGAGGAGAAAACTGATAATTAGCAAGAAAATAAAGGAATTTTTAAAAGGTCGTTTTAGCTGGTGATAAGGTACAATTAGAAACAATATGACAAGGTGTTGTAGGTACTTCAATGGCTAATTTAGCTAGAAGGTCTAGCTGAGGAGGTGACAACTGAGCTGATGGCTGAAATTAGAATGACAGAATCAGTCATGCATGTAAAATCTAGGAACATCAAGAAAGCAACCCAACCCTAAGTCAGGATTTTAGTGGGACTATTTCAAGGGGAAATAACTCCTAGGAGTTATTTCGCCATTCTCCCCAGTGGCGATGACTTCTCCAAAGCTGAGGGAACTTTAGACCCAATTCAAAGTTCAAAATCTCTCTAAGGCAAAGCTACAATCCATAGATCATCTTTGATATCCTATAGCAGCTACTTTCACTTGTTTTTCCAATACACACACAAGATGGGGTTTACATTTGTAAAACACTCCTATCGGCAGACCCAGGTTTTTTATGGCCTGTGACACAACAGGGATAGGCTTTGGGTCATGAGCAACTTGTGGAACTCTGCCCCTTTTAGTCCCATTCAGAAATGTATAACAGAAGGAAAGTTAGTAAGAATGTCACTGTTAGACCTAGCAGTTGCCAGAGGTGAACCAGATGGGGGGATGGGCAAAATAGGCGAAGGGGATTAAGAGGAATATAGTCAAATATTATTGTAATAACTTTGGATTTGCATAAGGTACAAAAATATTGAATCACTATGTTGTACACCTGAAACTAATATTTAAGTCAACTGATTTCAATTAAACAGAAAATGTCACTGTTAATAGCCCTAATAATTTTTCATTCACAAACTTCAGTGATTCCTTTTCAGTAACATTTGACATCTAGTGGCAGATGGAGTCATAGTAATCAGAGACCGAAGAATTAGGTCCGCGTTCCCCAGTCAGTCCACGTTGGAGCCACCCATCCTACAGTGCCATTATATACCATTGCCTGCGGGCTCTTAATGGGAGCTCTGTCCCAGTCATGCTCCAGAGCTTAATGGATAGGACTATGACTTTGAAGTTCTGTTGACCTGCGCTCAGATCCTCGTTCTGCCATAAACTTGCATTCTCAACCTTGGGAACAATAGTACCTAACTCATAACTTCATAGCAAGTGCTATTATTATTGATAAAAATAAAAGTTTTGTTGTTATTGCCAGGCTTCTAGTTACCTCTTAAAAGCACCCTCCTCATTTATGACTGTAAGCATTATATATATATATGGAGTTAGGAGGCTGCTAACTCCATCTGGAAGGTCCTTTCCCACCCTTGTCCCAATCTGTCCATTTAAATCCTTTTTAACCATCGAGGGCCAGTTCAAGTTTTGCTTCCATCCCCATCCACAGTCAACCTTCTGATTAGTTCCGTCTTCTGAGATCCATGAGCCCCGACTGACACTACCAGGCTCTTTGTCCCTTCATGTCTACTTGCCTGTCGCATGTCCCGTTTTCTTTCCCATCCAGTCTGTAACCTCAGGAAGGGCAAGAATCTTGCTCTTCATTTATTGTTCCTTCCTCTTCACTTAAGTGATGAATGAATAAATGAATTCTTATCCTCGGTGTGAAGCCTTCCCTTGTGCCTCTAGTTCAAATCAATGGCACCCACCTCTATGAACGCGTCTCATACTTTTTTAACAGCACCACCTTGCATTACAGTTGGTTTTATGTGCGTGACAACAGGGGCACTTGTATTCAGGCAACCAAATGATAAGAATGAAGCAATCACTCATACAACTCAATAACAAAAAACAAACAACCCAATCCAAAAATGGGCAGAAGACCTAAATAGACATTTCTCCAAAGAAGACATACAGATAGCCAATAGGCACATGAAAAGATGCTCAACATCACTAATTATTAGAGAAATGCAAATCAAAACTACAATGAGGTATCAACTCACACCAATCAGAATGGCCATCATTAAAAAGTCTACAAATAACAAATGCTGGAGAGGGTGTGGAGAAAAGGGAACCCTCTTGCAGTGCTGGTGGGAATGTAAATTGGTGCAGCCACTACGGAGAACAGTATGGAGGGTCTTCAAAAAACTAAAACTAGAGTTGCCATATGATCCAGCAATCCCACTCCTGGGTATGTATCCAGACAAAACTATAATTTGAAAAAATACATGCCCCCCCCATAAACTTGCATTCTCAACCTTGGGAACAATAGTACCTAACTCATAACTTCATAGCAAGTGCTATTATTATTGATAAAAATAAAAGTTTTGTTGTTATTGCCAGGCTTCTAGTTACCTCTTAAAAGCACCCTCCTCATTTATGACTGTAAGCATTATATATATATATGGAGTTAGGAGGCTGCTAACTCCATCTGGAAGGTCCTTTCCCACCCTTGTCCCAATCTGTCCATTTAAATCCTTTTTAACCATCGAGGGCCAGTTCAAGTTTTGCTTCCATCCCCATCCACAGTCAACCTTCTGATTAGTTCCGTCTTCTGAGATCCATGAGCCCCGACTGACACTACCAGGCTCTTTGTCCCTTCATGTCTACTTGCCTGTCGCATGTCCCGTTTTCTTTCCCATCCAGTCTGTAACCTCAGGAAGGGCAAGAATCTTGCTCTTCATTTATTGTTCCTTCCTCTTCACTTAAGTGATGAATGAATAAATGAATTCTTATCCTCGGTGTGAAGCCTTCCCTTGTGCCTCTAGTTCAAATCAATGGCACCCACCTCTATGAACGCGTCTCATACTTTTTTAACAGCACCACCTTGCATTACAGTTGGTTTTATGTGCGTGACAACAGGGGCACTTGTATTCAGGCAACCAAATGATAAGAATGAAGCAATCACTCATACAACTCAATAACAAAAAACAAACAACCCAATCCAAAAATGGGCAGAAGACCTAAATAGACATTTCTCCAAAGAAGACATACAGATAGCCAATAGGCACATGAAAAGATGCTCAACATCACTAATTATTAGAGAAATGCAAATCAAAACTACAATGAGGTATCAACTCACACCAATCAGAATGGCCATCATTAAAAAGTCTACAAATAACAAATGCTGGAGAGGGTGTGGAGAAAAGGGAACCCTCTTGCAGTGCTGGTGGGAATGTAAATTGGTGCAGCCACTACGGAGAACAGTATGGAGGGTCTTCAAAAAACTAAAACTAGAGTTGCCATATGATCCAGCAATCCCACTCCTGGGTATGTATCCAGACAAAACTATAATTTGAAAAAATACATGCCCCCCCCCCCCGTGTTCATAGCAGCACTATTTACAATAGCCAAGACATGGAAACAACCTAAATGTCCATCAACAGATGAATGAATAAGAAGATGTGGTATATATATACAATGGAATACTATTCAGCCATAAAAAGAATGAAATGCCATTTCCAGCAACATGGATGGACCTAGAGATTATCATACTAAGCGGAGTTATGTCAGACCAGAGAAAGACAAATAACGTATGGTATCACTTATATGTGGAATCTAAGAGAGGACACAAACGAGCTTATCTACGAAACAGACTCACAGACATAGGTAACAGACTTGTGGTTGTCAAGGGGGAGGGGGCTGGGGGAGAGTTGGATGGGGAGTTTGGGATTAGCAGATGCCAACTATTATATATAGAATGGATAAACAAGGTCCTATTGCATAGTACAGGGAACTATATTCAATATCCTGTAATAAACCATAATGGAAAAGAATATGAAAAAGAATGAAGCAATCTTGTGGAGAGTGAGTTTAGAACCACACAGGAGGAGATGGTTTTTTTGAAAATGTGGGTTGCAGTCTAATAGTGCATCAGGAAATCATTCTAACCCAGCGGATCACTACCAGCAATTTTTTTTTTTTTTTTTTTTTTTTTTTTTTTTTTTTTTTT
>NW_006774670.1:3315355-3333586 GCF_000442215.2 Lipotes vexillifer
GCCGCTCCGCGGAATGTGGGATCCTCCCGGACCGGGGCACGAACCCGTGTCCCCTGCATCGGCAGGCGGACTCTCAACCACTGCGCCACCAGGGAAGCCCACCACCAGCAATTTTTATTGGAGTAGAACTGTAGAGAACAAAATGGAAAGCATCAAGGTAGACTGCAGATAATACAATTAATTATTGGTGAAACACCTTACGGACCCACTCCCAGAATGTCTGATTCTATAGGTCTGGGGTAGAGACAGAGACTTTCCATTTCTAAGAAGTGTGTGTGTGTGTGTGTGTGTGTGTGTGTGTGTGTGTGTGTGTGTGTGTGTGTGAGAGAGAGAGAGAGAGAGAGAGAGAGAGAGAGAGATAGAGAGAGAGAGAGAGAGAGAGAGAACAGGATCACAGTGTAAAATGTGTTTTTACTGTAAGTCACTGTCAAAGTTTGAGAAGCATTGCTCTATCTCATAGATAGAAGAGTCAGGTCTAAGAGACACCTCTTCATAATTTCACCCAAAATACTCTACATATATTATCTCAGAATATTTTAAAATCCTTATCAGGCAGATAAGAATATGATACGACTGTCATCATAGAGTAAAAGGGGCCAAGGCATTTAAACAGAGATCTAAGGAACAAATCTTGGTTGAGCAGCCTATTTGGCTTAACACAGGCATCCAGGTAGACAGTAATTGATTCAAAATCAGAACCCAGATTCAAAACGGTTAAATTGTAATTTCTTCACTAATTAAATGAGTGATTTCTAAGCAAATGCAAATCGTGCAAGTCAAGGGCCTGTGCTTATCATAAGGGTTATGAAAAAATTCTATAAAGTTGTTATAAATTTGTCAACAAAGAATCACATTCATACTGCTTTTAAACTGTAAATATGCCATGGAAGTTGTCATGTTCCCAAATAAGCAACAAGAATAAAAGGCTGCAAATGATTAATAAGTACAGAATGGATGATATTAGCAAGCTTCATCTCATGATCCCAAAGAAAATAAGTCTGAACAACAATCAGTGGTTGGTGAAACCATTCAGTAGAGCAGGTATCAGGTGGATGCCACCCAAGCACTGGCAGTCTCAGCATCACTAACATTGGGTCAAACAGAGCTTATGTACCTCATGACTGATGCAGTAGTAGAGCATAGCATCATCTGTGAAGTATACTTGCCTTAATAAAAACAAAAAACAAAAACAAAAACGTGGTAGGGGCTTCCCTGGTGGCGCAGTGGTTGGGAGTCCGCCTGCCGATGCAGGGGACACGGGTTCGTGTCCCGGTCCGGGAAAATCCCACATACGGTGGAGCGGCTGGGCCCGTGAGCCATGGCCGCTGAGCCTGCGCGTCCGGAGCCTGTGCTCCGCAACGGTAAGATCCCACAAGCCGCGTGGTGAAGCCGAAAAAAAAAAAAAAAAAAAAAAAAAAAAAAAAAAAAAAGTGGTGAACCTGAATGTAATCAAGGCTCTAAATCTGATTGCCAATTTATAGGAAATATAGAGGTAATTAGAGAAGATAAATGGCAACAGGAGGCAGCAATCAGCCAAATCTATGATGTGGGCTAGTCAACAACAGTGGTACCCAGGTGAGATCCTGGAGGGCTTATTAAAACACAAATTGCTGGGCTGCATTCCCAAAGTCTGTTTCAGTAGGACTGGCTGGGGCCTGAGAAGAAATTTACATTTCTCACACGTTCCCAGGAGATGCTAAAGCTGCTGCTGGTCCACACTTTGAAAACTACTGCCCTACAGGACAAAGAACCCACTATTAACCAGTGACATGAGAAAGTGGGGATGTTACAGAATAAAATAAATTTAAAAGGCCTACAACGGCTTCCCTGGTGGCGCAGTGGTTGAGAGTCCGCCTGCCGATGCAGGGGACACGGGTTCATGCCGCGGTCCGGGAGGATCCCCCATGCCGCGGAGCGGCTGGGCCCGTGAGCCATGGCCGCTGAGCCTGGGCGTCCGGAGCCTGTGCTCCGCAAGGGGAGCAGCCGCAGCGGTGAGAGGCCTGCGTACCGCAAAGAAAAAAAAAAAAAGGCCTACAAATCCAATGCAATACATGGACTTTATCTGGCCCTTGATTTTAAAAAAGCTGTAACTACAAAAAAAAATTTGAAACAACTGACGAAATCTAAATATGGACTGAAGGTGGCATTAAGTTAATAAATTACACTTAATTCTTTTGAGCATAATAATAGCATGATGATTACATTAAAAACTTTTTTGAAGTTTTAAAAGATACATGCTGAAATGTTTGTGTTTTGTTCTTTGGTAAAATAATAGGATTCCTAAGGATGGATGAAAAAAGATTATCAAAATATTGATAATTGTTGGAACTTAATAGGTATCTGGGGACTTGTTATATTAGACTCTCTACTTTGGGTATTGTTTGGAAGTTTTCATGAGGTTTTTTTTTTTTTTTTAATGACCATTGCCTACACTAGACTTCTCCACATTAGAGAGAATTACATTTTCCTCATCTGGAGATCAGCCTTCCAGTGCCTTGAAAAATAAAAGTCTAACACTAAGAAATAAAGATAAATTACCTTTTATGCTCCAGAAGTAGCTGTAATGAAACTATACTAAAGCCATGAAAAGTCTTCTTCAGATGACATTCAGATTTAACATACAGTTCTATAAGAATTGGTTGGTCTAGTTTCTGATTCCACATTAGGTCTAGTAAAGGAAGACTGCCAAAAATAGTTATAGAGACAGCAGGAAAAGTCACAGCGCACAGCCTGACATTTACAGGACAAAAGAGAAATGTATAAATGAGTTGGATCAACACTTCAACAGCGATAGATCATTGACTAATTCATCAATAATAAAAGTGTGAGTATTTATCAGTTACCATTCTAATTCCCTTACTTATTTTAATGCTGTTAATCCACATGACAACCCACAGAAATTGGCACTGTTGTAATCTGCAGTTGACAGATAAAGAAGCTGGAGCACAGAGAGGTTAGGTAACTTGCCTAAGATCACACAGCAGAGGGTCTGTGCTCTTAACCACTTTCAGGGCCAGCTCATCAATAAAAGTTAAACAGAAGACAATGGGTGAAGCTTAACACATATCTAGGTGAAATGAAAGTATGAAAGACAGCTTAGACATTTTTTTCTATTGAAATTTGTTTAAAGAGGTTTTAAGATGTCTAAACAGATAAACTCTATTTGGAACTCTTTCTGAAGAAAGTATGATATGGTAGAAAGATCATGGACTCTGGAGTTAGAGACACCTGGGCTCAGAGTTGGGCTCCATCTTTAACCAGCTGTGAGATCTTAAGCAAGTTACTTGACCTCTCTGCTCCTTAGATTTCTCAGCTTTAAGGTGGAAGCAGTAATGCACAACATTGTCATAGGGATCAAATGAGTTAATGGCTTATAATTTCAATTTATAAGTTCATATTCTTCCCTTATGAAAAAACTAGTGGTGCTGGGTAAATGAGTTGATACTTTATAATAGGCACAATCACTGAAATTACTAGAAGATGCATCCTAGAATGATCTTAAATAAACTGTCCTTATCCCAGAATTCAGACAAGTTAGCAGAGATGAGAGGACTGGTGGAGGGCCCCTTCAAAAGATGGTTACATGAAAGCCTACAATAATGTCTTATCTCCAGGAAAGGAAAACCAAGACATATGAGTTTGGTCCCAAGGAAATGAGCCAACATGGAAGGGAGGGGTGGGTCTGAGCAGAGCCTCTGTGCTGGGTTTGGGAAGTGGGAAGGGGAGGGACTCAGAACAAGGAAAGAGTATATTATACAAGATATTAGGATTTTTAAATTGAAGTATAGGTGATTTACAATATTGCATTAGTTTCAGGTGTATAGCAATAGTAATTCAGGGTTTTTTGCAGATTATATCCCATTTTAGGTTAATACAAGATATTGGATATAATCCCCCTGTGCTATACAGTAAATCTTTGTTATTTTACGTATAGTATTTTGTATCTATTAATTCTGTACTCCTAATTGGTCCCTCTCCCCTTTGGTAACTATAAGTTTCTTTTCTATATCTGTGAGTCTGTTTCTGCTTTGTGTATAGATTTATTTGTATAATTTTTTAAATTACACATACAAGTGATATCATATAGTATTTGTCTTTCTGATTTATTTCACCAAGTATTTCATTCTCTTTTATGGCTAAGTAATATTCCATTGTAGTGTGTGTGTGTGTGTGTGTGTGTGTGTGTGTGTGTGTGTGTGTGTGTGTGTGTGTGTATATATATATATATATATATATATATATATATATACACACTACAGCTTCTTAAGCCAATCTTCTGTTGATGGGCACTTAGGTTGTTTCCTTGTCTTAGCTATTGTAAATAGTGTTGCTATGAACTTTGGGTTGCACGTATCTTTTCAAATTACAGTTTTTAGAAGGACTCAGTTGTGGAATTCCAATTACAGATTAGGCATATACTGAAGGGGACACTTGCAAGTTGCAGCAGGTCTTCATAAGCCCAGGCCTTAGTAATGGGTACCCATTAATAACACTGCTCTTGGCGTTAAGACAACTAACACTTAATGAGCCAGCTTTCTTCTGTCCAGTTCTCAGGCCCATGGTGCACATGTCAGGCTTCCTCCTAGGCCTGTCTGCTCTGTCCGCAGTTCAAAAAGAGAAACTTTTCTTGGAACTGTGGACCAGCAGTATATGCATGGGCAATTCAGCTTCTTTTGTAAGGCTTTCAAAGCAGCGCTGAAAGGCCTCAGGAGGATCTGCACACGCACACAGGCAGTTCTGAAAGAACCCTTAGACACGCTGACCAGGGCTGACCCCTGCAAGGCAGCAGGAGGAGTAGTGAGAGCCTGCTCTGGGCCAGGCATTGGACGATGTGCCCAGGCCAGCTGGACAGTGGCTGTAAGAACCAGGCTTCGTGGGCTTCCCTGGTGGCACAGCGGTTGAGAGTCCGCCTGCCGATGCAGGGGACGCAGGTTCGTGCCCCGGTCTGGGAAGATCCCGCGTGCCGCGGAGCGGCTGGGCCCGTAAGCCATGGCCGCTGAGCCTGTGCGTCCGGAGCCTGTGCTCCGCAACGGGAGAGGCCACAACAGTGACAGGCCCGCGTACCGCAAGAACCAGACTTCAAAGGCACTAAAACATGACTGGAATTCGTATTTTTCAGTATGGAGCTACATATCAAGTCTGAGCATGGGACTTTTTATATGTTAACATAAATTAATGCCATTTCTACTGACATAATGCCCTCAATATTTGCTAACTTGATGAGATACTTAGTATGGTGTTATTTATAAAAGCAAAAAAGAAACTGGAAGAATCTAAATACTCGTCAGTAAAAAAGTGGTGACGAAAATGTGGAATATTCTTACGATGGAATATTTTGGTTATACAAAGAATGGACTAGATCTAAATTTATCAACAGACTAATCACAAAAAAATATAAGAATGAAAGAAGGGTAGAATATGCCCCCTATATAATTTATGTAAATGTTAAAATAGAATGCCCATAAATATATATTTGTATGTATAAAATATAAAAATAGAAAGAGTATATATGTTCAAACTTATAATTTGTGCATCTTGGGAAGGAACAGGAGAATCAGCCTGGATTTGCAGGTCAAAGGGGAATTCAACTTTATCTTCTATGTTTTATTTCTTTTATTTAGAAAATGTCTATTGGAAATAAATGGCGTCAGTAAGACTAAAGGAAAAGGAACTACGCTTAAGTACTGTACTCTTGTCAATAAGACCATTTCCTACAGGGATGGAGGCTCAAAATTCTGGTACTGCTATCAGGTATACTGGAATTGAACAACTAAGTAAATGAATGGCAGATGGTGGGATCCAGGTTTCTCACAGCTGGATTCGAAAAGTACAGAACAGCAAGGGGAGGTGGCTAGAATTATCCATGTGGTAAGGGGTTAGAGTTGGAGATGTGATGAAGTTTATGGAGAACTCACATTTAATTTTAAAATAGATTAAAGTGTATGATTAACAACTTGATATGGAGCACAGATGGTTACCTATGGGAATATTTATTGATATGTGTAGATTACACAGGTTAGCGCACACACACATATAATTCTGAGAGGGCATAAAAGAAATGAACTGCATTAGCAGCAAGCACATCGAGCACCCAGATCTTGGTTTCTAATTCCATTCTCCAAAGGAACAGGGGCTCCTTGGAGAAATGGGTGATTCTGAGACGGGAGCAGAATATACACAAGCTAAGCCTGGAGCATCTTATGCCAGAAAGTTAGTAGTTCTTAAAAAATAAAAATTGCCACAGTGATGGGGGCATGTTAAAGGGACCCAGGAGCGAAGTGAAAGAGCTTCCAAAAGGCCAAAGCTGGAAAATTTTGAACAACAAAATAAAGTAGCATTGGAATATAACCCGAAGTATAAAATAGCCATGACTCCCTACTGATATAAAAAAGTAATTGGATAAATTAATAAATTCTGTGCACAATACCAAATGAGGTAGATTATGGAAATTTTGTAGACACTCCACCCTAAAGGAGGGGAGCATAACTCTCACCCCTTAAGAGTGGGCTACACACGGTGACTTCCTTCTAAAGAGTACAGTATGAAAAGGGGGCTTGGGAGGTAACCTTACGGTAGAGAAACCCGACAAATTCTACTTCAGCCTCATTAATGTGAGGAAAATAGCACTTCTGTGATCTTCCTCCCCCAAACCCCTAACTCCAGTCTAATAATGAGAAAAATATGAAACAAATTCCAATAGGGCGCATCCTACACAATACGTGACTAACACTCCTCAAAATGATCAGGGTCACCAAAAATGAAGAAAACCTTAGAAAATGTTACACACCCAAGAGGAGCCTAAGGAGAAGGGACAACTAAATGTAATATGGCATCCTGGAACAGGAAAAACATTGCATTAAGTAAAAACTAAGGAACTCTGAATACACTATGTGTTTTAGCTCATAAAATGTACCAATATTAGTCCAATAATTGTAACAAGTGTACCATACTAATGGAAGATGTTAAAGTCAGGGAGAGTGGTGGTATATGGGAACTTCCAGTACTCTGCTCGATTTGTCTGTAGGTCCAAAACTGTTCTAAAAAATAATCTATTCATTTTTTAAAAATCACTTGAAAATATGACCAAACGTTGAGTTTTCAAGCTGAGCTGTGGGGACAGTTATTTTCTACTTTGTATGTTTCTCTATCTTTTAATTTCTCAGAATTAGAAAAATAGAAATTGAGCAGAATTCTGTCCCATTATGTGAATTAGTGATTATGGTGGGCAATTTTACTCTCAGTTTTGTTTATATTAACACTGATAAAAGTCACTTATGGAATAAGGCCAAGATATAAGCTAAAAATTGCTAAAAATTGCTGAACTTCTTTGTACACAAATCGTTATATAAGTAGTAGGATGGATTTCTAAAAGTGGAATTTTATACCTACTGCCAAATTACATACTCAGCAAGGTTCTACCCATTTTTACTGGCACCCTGTGTCTGAGTGCCCATTTCATTACTGCCTAGACACCACTAAGTATTATTATTTTTATCAGTTTGATAAGCAAAAAAGATCTGATCACATGTGTTTACATTTGCAGTTCTATGAGTATTAATAGGGTTGAGCATTATTATTATCTTTCATGCTTACTGGCATTCGCTCTTCTGCTTCTATGAATTATCTGTCCATGCACTTTGTCCATTTTCCATTGCTTTACAGAGCTCTGTACAAATGTTTGGAATATTACCGTTCTCTCCTCTCTGGTCTTCTATGACACCATTCCATACTTCCTCCTCCTGCTTCTGTGCCCACACAAAGGTTGGTGGTCCTGTGCTCTTTCCACTCTTATTCCTTCTTGAACTATCTAATCCATACAGAACTCTGACCACTCTTCCAGAATGAAATCTCAAAAGGAGTAGGGACCATGACTGTCTTGTTAGCATCACCAACTGTCCTACCTTGCCTGGGAATGAGGGGGCTCCTGGGACTTTCAGTGCTCAGACTGGGACAGTCCTGAGCAAACCGAAATGGTCAGTCGCCCTGAGAGTCAGATGCTCTTTAAAAGGAATCCTCGCACATTTCTCAGTTCTCAGTTTCATAAGGCAACTGTTTGAGGTTAGGGTTGCAACTTGTATTGATAATTTGGAACTGATTAAATGAACTGCAAATCTCAGAACGGTTCCATTCCCTGCAGTTCTCTTACCCAACCCTTTTCACCCTTTTGGTCGCTTCCTTTGCTCCAGTGTTTCTAGAGAATTGTCGACCTAAATAAAAGGGTAAAATGAGGCAAGCTCAAAATTGTAAAAAGGTGAGTTTATCCGAGAATAGCAGAAGAACTGCAATTCGAGACACACAAACTGTAACAAACTACAGGTGAGTCTGCTGAGGGTTGGAGGGAGGCTGTCGTTATGGGCGGGGAATGTAAAAAGGGCAGAGTTCAGTGAGAGTCTATTCAAGTCAAAAACAAACGGAGACCGGCTTTGAAAATTCCCTAAGCAGACAAAAACCAGTCCAGTCATACAAACAATGCTCAATTCAGCTTATTTTGCGAAACCAACCCCACGTGGGTCATTTCTTGTTCATGCCTCTGGAAACCATAAGCCTAATTTCCCAGGGTTGATATGAGGCAATCCCTGACCAACTCCCTATCACTTAAGAAAATTCCAATATTATCAGTTTTCTGTCAATCAGGCTTTTACAAGAAAACAGTTTCTCAGTCCTTAAGATTTGTTTTCCTAAGGGCACATGTGTGAGATTTTACATTTTATATCCTCTGGTTCCATTTTAGGTTGAAATTCTTTCACAGAATAATAGCTGTGTTCAGTATTTTCCAGGTAATGAAACTTTGTTACAGAGAAAAGCACATTGCAGTAAGTGAAAGGTAGCAGAATTACTATTGATATAAGTAAATATTGATATATTATTGATATCAGTTAAATTCAGCAGTGGGTTTTAGCATGTAAATTTAACAACCACAGTTAAACCATGAATATCAGTTTTAAGAAAAATGGTAAAACTATGATTTATATGAGCTGAGACTCTCAAAGAAGCTAGATAGAAGCACTATTCTGTTGTACAGTAAATGAAACTAGTAAGTCACTTAATCTATGACTTTACCCCCTCAGTACACTTTAGGATGAATTGCCAAAGATGCCAGATCTTATGTTAACAAAAACCGCTTCATTTTGCTCATCTTTATGCTTATACTAATCAGCTCAAGCTGCCATAACAAAATACCACAGAATGGGTGGCTTAAAAAAACATAAACTTATTTTCTCACAGTTCTGGAGTTTGGAAGTCCGAGATCAAGGTGCCAGCATGGTCTGGCTGCGGTGAGAACGCTCTTCTTGGCTTGAAGACAGAGGCCTTCTCTCCGTGTTCGTGTTTGGCGAAAGGGGCTCTGGTTTCCCTTCCTCCTCTTATAAGGGCACCAGTTCTACTGGATTAAGGCTCCACCCTTATGACTTCACTTAACCTTAATCACTTCCTTAAAGGCCCTATCTCATTTCACATGGGGGGTTAGGTCTTCAACATATGAATTTGGGAGGACACTTGTAGTCCATAGTAATGCTGATCTTTTCCAGAAGAGTTGAATTTAAACAACTCAAACCTGGTTGTTAACACACCAATAATAATACAAATTGCTTCATTTTTTAACATTTCTATTTTATGTGTGGGTTGTCAGCTCCCCCTGAAGCGTTGCCTGTGTTCCCTGTAAAGGTTAACTCCACACCTCTGTTGCTCTTCTAGGCCGCTAACTCAGTGAACCCAGGTTAATTCGTTTAAGCCTTTTTTTCTCCACCCTGGAAAGTGGTGGAGTTTGTTCTTATCTCACCACGTAGTCTCCCCTTCCTACCACCTGTAAACAACCATTTACCCATTCTTTCCTCCTTTCTATCTTTTTTCTCTTTCTTCAGTCAAGAGATGTTTCCCTTCTCTATCTATCCAGGTGTACTTCTCAGTATTTATTTCTATTACATGTATGTATGCTTGAGTGTGCTGAGTACGTGTGTGTTTCTCTATAAACTATGTTTAAGTAAAGTAGTGGTGCCTTACACCGCTTATATTGCCAAGTGTTTTACATTTCACAGAGTGTTTTCACCTAGAGTAACTATTTGATCCTCACAAGAAACCAGAGTAGATGTGTGACCAGATAAGTACACAAGGGTAAAATATTATCTCCGTTTACAGATGTGAAAGCTGATTATTTTATACTTAAAAAATTTTTAAATCAGTTGTGAAGATGTTTCTTGACTTTGGCAAAACATTGAGAAAATAACACTAAGTATGTGAAGCAGGTTCAGCTGACTCTCGGAATGGTGGAAAAACATTGAGAAAATAACACTAAGTATGTGAAGCAGGTTCAGCTGACTCTCGGAATGGTTTAGTTGGTCCTACTCTGCAACAGACCACTGACTGTAAAGGTTGGCTGTGAGCTCCAGGGAATACATCACAACCATCTTTGTCTCTCCACCCAATGTCAGATAAAAAGAATGACAACACCCAGGGCCATAACACTGAACAGTCCTCGTGAACAGTGCCTTCCGGAAGTATGCAGCACACAGCTTGCACAGACATGCATGGTAGCCCGGCCAGGGGCACTGGCTAGCAGAGCCATCACAAGGAAGTAAGCCGTCTGCAGGCACCTCAGGAGGGAGCAGAGCACAATAACTTGATGAAGTAGAAAGAGTGAGGTTTTTGAAAGCCCCATATTCAAGTGCTAGTATTTCCGTGTCTTCTTAGAGCAGTGGTCTGAGCAAGCCAGGTGAGGTCTGTGAGCTTTGGTGTTCTCTTCTGCAACTCTATTTCACAGACTCGTGAACGTTAAATGAGATCATGTACAAGAGAAAATTGTATATATGAATGTGGATTTTATTTTAATAAATAAACGAGAAGCTTATAAAAAGGAAGGAATAGTTCCACCTGCCTTGTATTAGTGACTGGGGGGGGGAGGGAACAGGGCCTTTACAGAGTATGTGCTTCAGCTTGTTATAGCACCAGTGGTGGGGCGGGGAGGGTGATAGAATCTCTCCTTTCCCTTCCAGCTTCCCCATGAGTGATGGCTCATCAACAGCAGTCCAGGGAGCACTTGCCCACCTGCCAATGAAGCCTAGCCTCCATAACCCCAAAAAGACTGCCCTCGCCTGTCTTTCCTGATATCCCACAACAGAGTAAAAGCAAAGACTTACTGAGATCACCAACACCATCGAGAATACACCAACCCCTCTGCTCTGTTTGCTGCAAGAAAAACTGCATTAGCATCAGACTCAGAGCCCAAAGATTCTCAATTGCAAGCCTAGGCAGAACTAATTGCACATAAAGAGCTGGGGGCTGGGGGCAGTGGAGGGAAGGGGGAAGAATCAATGTTTGCAATGGGAAAGAAAAATCAATTGAGGGGAAACAGAATGTTATCTCTAAGCCTTTGAAAGCAGTGGCTTAGATGTATCCGTATCAGTGGCTCAGATGTATCAGATGTATCTATAAAGGAGAGGATGATACAAAGAGTAGAGAGTCCTTTTACATTTAAGTTCTCAGTTATAAGGAAATCAATAGTTCAGAAAGTATTTCTTTTTTAAAAAATTGAGATGAAATTCATATGGCATAAAATTAACCTCTGTAAAGTGAACAATTCAGTGGCATTAGTACATTAACAATGCTATGCAACCACCACCTCTATCTAGTTCCAAAGCATCGGGAAGTATTTTGTATGCCAGAATTTTATATACGGGCACTACTGTTAAAAACAGTCGAAATTTTTCTTAGACTTTTCAACCATTTGGGCTTAACTCCAAGATTGTATTTGAGTACTCAGTTGGATTGTTGCTTCTTGCCTAACTACTATTGTATATCTTCAGTGTTTCAGGATGGGCCAAATTAAATATGTTTTTACTTAGGTGGGTGGGAGAGGCGATGATAGATTTCTACAGACAAGAGAAATCCCATATGTTTATGTTCATATGTGTATTGACAGCATGTTTAAACAATTCAATGAAAAGTTGAAAATTATTTCAGCCACATGCATTTCTTCCATACAGGGTCACACAAGCAGACTGATCAATGGTATAACTAATAAACATGGACCTCAATGCAAAACCAAATATAGTCCCTCAACTCTCCATCAAATTTCTCCAGAAACTGGCAAAGCTGTCTTAAACAAACAAACAAACAAACAAACAAAAAATCTTCTTGAACCCTGGGGTCAGAAGGATGTAGGAAATCTGATTCTTATTCAGTTATGGGAGTGAATATTCTACGACAGTGAACAGAAAAGAATGCTTTCTTATGCATAGCTTCTGTAGCTGCCCTAGGCTCGTATACTCCCCATGGCTACAGGGCTAAGGAATAGTCTGATTAGAAAACCAAGACTGGACCTCCATCTTGCCACCTCCACTTTTACTGCTAGCATTTTAGACTTGGTCCTGCATCTCTACCCCTGCTCTGAGCCACTGACCATAGGAGCTGGACTTTGCAACTGAGTTGGACTGTATCTTCCTCTAAATTGACTGTTGCCAGCCCTGGCAGATACAGCCATGCCTTGTGTGTTACCTTATAACTGTAGACACATAGAACCCCAAAAAGTCTTCCTGAAAAATGTGGTAGCAAATTTCCCTTTTGCTGTTACTCTTTTCTGCTATTTCTCAAATAGTGAGGTAAGTTTGAGACAGAATCCTATTTTGGACTCCTGAAAAGTAACTGCTTCGTGATTTATGAGCATGCCACCCAAAGGAAGAATCAACAGAGAGAAGGAGGAGGCTTGGGGAGAACAATCCAATAAGTAACTTTAAGCCTATCTCACATTATTTCTTTTCTGAAGTTCTGTATTACTTTTTATATAGTAGGTGCTCAATATAATTTGTTATTTGAATTGGATGAGGATATTTTTTCTTCTTTAATAATCTCTACTCTAAGGAACATTTTGCCTTACTACACTGATCAAATAATTCTAGTATTTGGTGCCAGCTGTCAACTCAAATAATTATTTTTAAATAGCCTTCAATTTTTTGTAATGATCTGCTGTGTTCTCTGTCCTGTCCCTTTGGTGTTTGCTAACCATTACTCATGAGACCACATATGCATTGCCCATAGCAAGTGGACCTCAAATTCTAGATTCATTTGTAACCGCATTTAAAAACCCAGATTCCTGGGCTCCCTAAGCACTGTGGTCCTTCTGTCAGAGAAGGGATCTTGTAGCTTATATTTTAACAAACACCCTGGGTGATCCAGGTGCATGTCACCATGAAGCACATTTCAGAAATTGATCCATAAATTTGATCCTGCCCTAGACTCTGAGACCAGCCTTATTTAGAGCAAAGCAAAGACGAAGGACTAACAGTAAATTGCTAATACAGAGATGATGGTCCTTCCCTGGGACATGACCTTGTTTCACTAGTCACTATTTTGTCCTCTTTCCCACTTCATGCCTGAAATCCAGCTGGTGTTGCCCTGGATCTTGGTTGCTGGGTCCATCATATTCCTGGGCTTCATTGGCTGTCGATGAAGAATTGTCAATTACTAAATCCCATATTTAATGTTTTGCCTGTTCACCAAGTCCTTCACCCAGTGGCCAAACTCCACTGTTTGCCTTTGGGGATTCCTCCAAAAAGTCCAACTTCTACTGCTTAGAAGTCTACTTAGTCCCTTAGTCCCTGCCCAGGTAGGTTTGCTGGATAATTCTTCCCAGTACTAAAACCTCATTCTTCATGACAGATTTTTCTTTTTAATTTTTCTTTTATTTTACTTTTTGATTTTATTTTTTGACTGTGTTGGGTCTTCGATGCTGCACGCAGGCTTTCTCTAGTTGCGGCGAGCGGGGCCTACTCTTCGCTGCGGTGTGTGGGCTTCTCATTGCGGTGGCTTCTCTTGTTGTGGAGCACGGGCCCTAGAGCGTGCAGCCTTCAGTAGTTGTGGCACACGGGCTCAGTGGTTGTGGCTCTTGGGCTCCAGAGTGCAGGCTCAGTAGTTGTGGCACATGGGCTTAGTTGCTCCATGGCATGTGGGGTCTTCCTGGACCAGGGATCGAACCCGAGTCCCCTGCACTGGCAGGCAGATTCTTAACCACTGTGCCACCAGGGAAGTCCCCATGAGAGATATTTCTGACTGAGGGTGCTGACTATCCTTATCCAGAATTAGCCAAGATGAATAGGATAGTCACCAAGCTGGCTATCCTTAAAAAGATCATCTCCCTCTGTATCTGTGGTAGAGTAAGAGGGCATGTCTGCTCATTTACCCAAGTTTAACATGAGAGATTTTAGAAAAGGAATTGTTAAGTGAAAAACAACTCTAAATAATAATATTATTTTTGTTGCATACAGCCTGTTGTCAAGAATAGCCCAAAACAAATGCAGATTAAAATAAATGTGCTCTAGGACTGCCGTGGTGGTGCAGTGGTTGAGAATCCGCCTGCCAACGCAGGGGGCACGGCTTTGAGCCCTGGTCCGGGAAGATCCCATATGCCGTGGAGCAACTAAGCTCATGAGCCACAACTACTGAGCCTGCACTCTAGAACCCGCGAGCCACAGCTACTGAGCCCACACACCACAACTACTGAAGCCCGTGCACCTACAGCCTGTGCTCCACAACAAGAGAAGCCACTGCAATGAGAAGCCTGTTCACTGCAACGAAGAGTAGGCCCCGCTCGCCTCAACTAGAGAGAAAGCCCACGTCCAGCAAAGAAGACCCAATGCGGCCAATTACTAAATAAATAAATGTTGAAAAAATAAAAATACAATAAAAGTGCTCTTAATTGGCATTTAGGGCTGAAGTGAAGGTTGCTGACAAAACTGGTACTTTCGCAAATTGTTACTCTACCTGCTGAGATCTGAAATATTATCTTTGAATAAAAGAAGTTTCAAATAAGAATAGAACAAACACTAAGGATTTCTTTCTCTGTCTTGGTTCATTCATTTATTCAACAAATATGTTTTTTAATATTTTCTATGTGCTAGGAATAAACAGTTCTGGCCTCTGCCCTCATGGGGCTTACCATCTTGTAGTAGAGTTTAGGTCACGAATTTATTTTGGAAACAGGTCTACCCAGGACTTTTATTCCCTCACCTGACTATGTGAGATGAAAAGGCCACTGTGGGTTGCAGAGGTAGTAAGAAGTGCCCCCAAGGAAGCCAAACCATAATTCTCCTTCCAACGGATACACAAGGCTGGAAGTTTATGGTAAAGGTGCTAGTCAACAGGAGGAAAGGATGAAGACACCCACAAGTTAAATAGAAATCTTCCCATGGACACTATAAAGCAGACCAACTTGCCTTGGATAGTACAGATCTTTGTTAGAGTTCTGTATGTTCCTTCCTTGTTTCTACTAGATAAGACATGGAAGATTAGCTGAAATACCAGGTGCTATGTAAGCTAATATTTTTGTTAGCTTAAGTCAGTGGTTCAGGCACCAGGAGGGCTTACTAAAACAGAGATTCCTCAGCCCTATGACCAGAGTTTCTGATTCAGAAGGTCTGGGGATGGGCCTGAGAACTTGCAAGCCTAAGAAATTCCCAGGTAACACAGATGCTGCTGGTCTGAGGACCACATTTTTAGAACATGGGCTTAAGCAAACACTTAGCGGAGCCTTGAAAATGTTGCTCCACAAACGAGGATAGACAGCATCATCAGGTTTAAAAATTTTTAATACCTGTTGTTTATCTCACTACAAAATAATACATATGTATTGCAAAAAACAGTTTTAATAAAAAAGCAATAAATTCATAAAACAACCAAAGTAAATTCAAAACCATCTACCGAAAGATAGCCATGAGTAAACTTGCTGTGTATTCTTATAAAATCTCTATGTGTATGTGTTATGTTTATGTCTACAAATATATACGATCTCTCTCATATATATATAAGATATATATACAACACTGAATTCATCTTATATGTACTGTTTTGTAACTTACCTTTTCACTTAACAGTATATTATAAACATCCTTCTACATCAATACAGTTCTAAAACATAATTTGGCACATCCTTTGAATAGAGGTACCGAAATATATATAAATGTATTTAAATGTTCCCATTCGCTGGACACTTAGGTTTAACCCTTTTCTGTTCAAACACGTTCAGCATAAATATGCTAAGTCATTTTGTACATCCTTAATTATTTTCTAAGGACAGATTTCCAGAAGAAAAATTGCCAAAACTCATGTATGTTAAGTCTTTTAGTACATATCGCCAGACTGCCCTTCAGAGAAATATTGGATCGATTTACACAACCATCAGCTGTGTAGAGGTATTTTCTCACATGTCCACATGACACTGAGCATGTGTTTTCCTTTGCCAGTTCGATAGGGAGAAAATGATACCTTGTTTATATTTTGAATTTTTTCCAGTTACCAGTGGAAACTTTATGTGATTTATAGTGACATCACATTCAGCGATCTCATACTTCTTTCATTTGTAGCTGTGTAAATCTGGGGCTTAGAATCAGACTATAAACTCTATACAAAGCAATTCTTTTTGTTCGTTTGTGAGTTGACATATTTGATATTTCATAGAGTCCAGCATGTCATTTTTCTTTGTTACAAACAAACAAACAAAATTTCAAAATAGACAACCTTTTTTAGGTTACGTAAATTTTGGGAAAATTTCTTTGCTACAGAATTCTGTATTTTTGATTTGTCCAATATGATATGTAATCTCAGTATGTGAATTTATTATACTACGATATAAATGGTCTAATTTTACTTATGAAATAATCCATGTATCCAATAATCCACAGTATCCACTGTGATTACAAGAGACAATGGATAGAACAAAGTATCTTGTTATCTATTTATTAATATATATTGAGTGGCCATATGATATGAATACTGAAATGGACTTTCTTGGTGATACACTAAACTGAACTTTCTCGGTGATACACAGGGACTGTTAGGTGAAAAATATGGGAACATCCGAATCCCTGGAGAAGTTGAAGCGTCAGAGTTTGAAATGATTTTGGATGCTGCCATAGAGGCGAAGCTGGAGACCAAGTTACTGGAAGAGTGGTACTGTCGGGACGAGAACTCGGTGCCAGCAGCTTATTACCTCAGACCCAAATCGGAAATGCTGAAAAGCAATAAAAATGCAGTAAGCTATCTTTCTCTCCAAAGTATGTCTCTCTCCGTGACTTTAAACAGTTTATGTCACCCAGGGGTGGTTTTCGCCACAGAAAAGGCACAGTAAACAGAAAATTATTCTGCCCTGGACCCTAAATTTCCTTTTAACAACTAAATCCAAAGCTAAGAAATCTTCTAATTTTTAATCCACCTTTCTTTTTTGGCATCTCAGACTTTCCTGCTGGGGCCTTTTCCTTCTTCCAGAAGTATATCTCTTAGAAGTTCCATTCACGGAGGTCTATTAGTGATAAATTCTGTTTATCTGAAAATATTTGTATTTTTCTCATTTCGCTATAACGTGTCTCTATATATTCTGACTGGTGTATGTTGTGCCTCCTACATTTGCGAATTCATGCATTCTGTCAGTTTTGGAAATTTCTCAGCCATCATCTCATCAAGTAATGTCCCTCCTCTATTCCTTCTGTTCTTTCCTTTGTGCTCTTTAATTAGATGTACAATAGATTGCCTCAGTCTATTCTCCACGTCTCTTTTTTAAATTTGTTCAATTTTTACTTTTTATTTTTTTTAATTTTATTGACGTATAGTTGATTTACAATGTGTTAATTTCTGCTGGACAGTAAAGTGATTCAGTTATACATAGACATACATTCTTTTTCCTTTTCTTTTCCATTATGGTTCATCACAAGATATTGAATATAGTTCCCTGTGCTTTACAGTAGGACCTTGTTGTTTATCCATTCTATCCTCCATGTCTCTTAATTGTCTTTTACATTGTCAATTTCCTTATCTTTCTGTGCTGCTGTCCAGAAGATTATTTTAGATCTTTCTTCCAGTTCCTCAATTTTCTTCTTCAGCTGTGTCCACTCTGTTCATGCTTGAGTTTTCAAGTTCAAGAGTTATATTTTTAATTTGTGAAAGATTTTTTTTGGGGGGGGGTCTTTTAAAAATCTGCCTAGTCTCCAGTTTTTTAATTCAGTATGTTCCTTTAACATTTCATACATTGTTCATTCATATTCTTGTGCCTTATGTAGAATCTTGCAGTGAGGTTGAGTCATGCATGAATATGATGGAAACATTAGCATTGTCTCTTCTCCAACTTGGTTCCCAAATGTATCAGTCATGTGTCCCCCGAAACTGAATGAAGGAGGAAGAGAAAAATGGGTGGCACTATTCATTGCACAGACATTTTAGAGATTAAAAGAAGGCATAGCTATCCAACGCTCT
>NW_006774670.1:3333634-3355317 GCF_000442215.2 Lipotes vexillifer
TCTTCCAAAGAGAACATCCTTGATACATTCAGCACCCAGGCAGCTCTGAGAGGAGAAGAGCCCTGGGTTAAAAGCAGCTCTTCATTTAAGGACCCTGTGTCCATACTCCAATATAAAATAAAAAGTTAAAAGAAAAAAAAAAGAACCCTGCGTCTCCGTCATTCTGACATTTAACATACAGCATGTTCTCCATGCAAAATGAAATCATGTCAGATTCCTCGATGTTTTCTTCTTCCTCACATGCATTTTTCAAAGTAATTATCTGCAAGACTATAGAGATGAATACTGGGGCAAACCCCAAACCACTCTCTTAGGTAAATATGCCAGAAGTAAAGGTAGTAGCTGGTAAAGTAGATATCAAAAAACA
Organism: Lipotes vexillifer; assembly: GCF_000442215.2. Lineage (NCBI taxonomy): Eukaryota > Metazoa > Chordata > Mammalia > Artiodactyla > Lipotidae > Lipotes > Lipotes vexillifer. The sequence goes on from NW_006774670.1 coordinate 3,334,002, forward strand.
CGATACCTCAAGAAATCAGTTTTACAAAGTTGTAAAACTTACACATATATTACTATTTAATTGACATTAGTTGTTCCTTCTTTATTTGATTCCATGATCCGTCTAGGGAAACTTCAATTATTCTCTAAACCCCACATGATATTTCTGCATAAACTGTTGTTAAGTAAATGAATGCTTGGATAAGATTATCAGCAAGACTCTATAAATGTTACTTTCTTGGTAGGTACTCCTATTTTATTTCCTAAAGGATCATAAAAATAAATGAGGAACAGGGCTTCCCTGGTGGCGCAGTGGTTGAGAGTCCGCCTGCCGATGCAGGGGACACGGGTTCGTGCCCCGGTCTGGGAAGATCCCACGTGCCGCGGAGCGGCTGGGCCCGTGAGCCGTGGCCGCTGAGCCCGCGCGTCCGGAGCCTGTGCTCCGCAACGGGAGAGGCCACAGCAGTGAGAGGCCCGCGTATAGCAAAATAAATAAATAAATAAATGAGGAAGAATCAACTAAAGACAATTAAATAGTAACATGAGTACCTTCCCTTAACTGTTTCTCCTCTTTAGAGGGTAGTGAAGATATGATTTTGTTATGACATTTGTATCAAAACTCAAGCAGGAAATACATGGTATATTAAGAAATCCCGACAAACAAATCCTGTTTGCATTCACACCGTTGTGTCACCTGGGCAAGTTCACATCACTTTCAGGGTACTGGGGGGAGGGAATGAGATACTGTCTGTTAGACACCTATTATGATAAGGCATAGAGTAGACTTTCAAATAACAATAGTTCTCTTGCTCTTAAATCCTGGGTCTTCTATGATGATTTTAAGACCAATATCTCACTTTTACAATTCCATAGGTGCCGCCCTCTGCCAATGCTGAGAATGAGAAGACCTGGCAGGAGATATCAGATGAGATCAAGAAGGTATTTAAGGTTGCTGTAAAACTGTTACATGAAAAGAGGAAAATGAAACACAGCCAAGCCAAGAGGTACCTGTTCTCAGGTAATTTTTATGCATCTTCAGTAAACCGAGGAATAGATAAATAATAGATATATTCGCTGCTTCCCTTTTATGGTTCCTCAAATTTAGTTGCATTTACTGCCCGATGAAATTTAATTTTTCTACATGTTTCCATCTCCTGGGGAGGCAAGTATTCTTTTTATTCAAAGATAAGCCTTTACTTAACTTGAGGAATTCTCCAAAAATGTGACTTTAAAAGAACACAGAGGAGGCTGGATATAATAGACCAGACTCTGCCACTGTTTCTCAGTTGAGCTGCTCATTCGTTCACTTAGCAAACACTTACTGAGTGCATACTATATGCCAGGCACTGGGGCTACAACAATGACAAAGCAGGCAAGGTCTCTGCTCTCCTGGAACTTAATTTTTTAGTGGGGGCAGTGGGGATAAGTGATAGGCAATTAATCAGGTAAATGAACAACATCATTTCAGAAAGGATAAGTGCTACGAATAAAACAAAACACAGTAACAGGATAATAGGGACTGATGAAGGCTGAGGGGGGTCCAGACTTAGATGGGGCAGGTGGTAAGGAAATGACTTTCGAGCCAAATGACAGAACGAATCAGAGCCGGCAATGCCATATCTAAAATAGAAAATTCCAGGCAGAGGGATTACCAGGTCCAAGGTCCCTGAGACAGGAATGTGCTTAGCAAATTCTAGGAGCAGGAAGAAGGTAAAGGTAGCCAGGCTTGGAGAAGGAGAGGTGAGGTCAGAAGGTGGGCACAGGCCACAATAAGGACCTTGTGTTTTATTCTGCTGTCAACAGAAATAATCAATAAACAATCTCTAATAGGAATAGAAAAGAATTTTATTTGAGCCTGAGGATTATAGCCCAAGAGACACAGATTTAAGAAGTACTTAAACTGTGTTCCACCTGACTACAAAATGGGGGAGGCTTATACAGGCAAAAATCACAAAGTTATAGTTAGTCACATGAGTCATTTAACAAGAATCATAATTGGAGCTGGCAAGAAGTCAGGATGCTTGTCAAATAAGGATTGGTTGGGTTCTGAAGTGGTCGCACACAAGGGGAGACCTTGAGACCTAGGCAGATGCTAGCAGATATTGTTTTAAGAACTACAATATCCTTGTATCCTTGAGTCTGATACAGCTCAGAGAATTCAAGTTCTCAGTGATACAGGAACATGTCTGAAAGCACATCCACAATGGCCACCCGGCTCCATTTTGAATGCCTGAACCACAGTTATTCAGTTTTGATTTTTAAATGGTTAAATCAGATTTTAGTGGTTAAATCAGATGTACAATGCATGTTTGACAGGCCAGAAGACAGGCTGTTGTAGTTAGCATAAACGTCAAGCCAAACCATGTGTAAGCCAGAATGACTTCGCATACCTGTGACAATTTCTTCCATCACTGGGTAAGATGGGAAGCCATCGGAGGTTGGGAAGTAAGGGAGTGGCAGGATCTAATTTAACCTTAAAATAAAAGTCTCCCCAGCTACCGAGCAGAGACTCACTTGTGGGCCTTTCTCAGCCATGGAAAAGAGGCTTTATTTTGAGGAATTGCCCAGGAAACCACATATCTGAAGAAATATGTCAGTCATAGTTTCCAGGGGACAAACACACCTGGGTAAAAGTAATCAGTTAAGTAGCATTTATTTTGAGAGTTGATAGTAAAGAATTATTGAAGAAAAAGCAACAGTAGTTGCATTTTCAGACTGGTTTTGTGAACGATGTAGCAAAACGTTTGTGAAAACCTAAGAAGCACTTGATTTCATTCTCCTTGGATATACATGTATTTCAAGCTCAGAGGAATTATATACAATTTTGACAAATTCATTCTCCTGAAGCTGTCAAAAACTTAGGTCTTATTTTAGTTCTACCTAAAAGTACTAAAATTGGCAGGAATAAGTACTATCTTTAGAATATACAGGTTAACATATATCCTTATTCCTTTGGGATCTTTTTGACCCATTTAGAAGCCCTGGTTCTTCATCTTTATCAAGGGCAGCATAAAAATATGCTGTATTAGGAAAAAAATACCAAGAGCAAAAACTTTCCTATTCCTGATGTAAGAGACACCAATTAGGGGAGTGTATCCTCTCGCTTAGAGTCAGACAGCTCAAGTGTTCAAATATTCATCGGCAAACACTTTCTCTTAATTTTCTCCACACTAAAGAACATGATCCATATGGATAGTCATATGAAGATTAATAATCTCGGGCTTCCCTGGTGGCACAGTGGTTGAGAGTCCGCCTGCCGATGCAGGGGACACGGGGTCGTGCCCTGGTCCGGGAAGATCCCCCATGCCGCGGAGCGGCTGGGCCCGTGAGCCCTGGCCGCTGAGCCTGCGCGTCCAGAGCCTGTGCTCCACAACGGGAGAGGCCACAACAGTGAGAGGCCCGCGTACCGCAAAAAAAAAAAGATTAATAATCTCGGGCTTCCCTGGTGGCACCGTGGTTGAGAGTCCGCCTGCCGATGCAGGGGACACGGGGTCGTGCCCTGGTCCGGGAAGATCCCCCATGCCGCGGAGCGGCTGGGCCCGTGAGCCCTGGCCGCTGAGCCTGCGCGTCCAGAGCCTGTGCTCCACAACGGGAGAGGCCACAACAGTGAGAGGCCCGCGTACCGCAAAAAAAAAAAAAGATTAATAATCTCATGCTACGTAGTACGAACTACTACACGAGGACTATTTTCTACCTGGGGTTACATCTTAAAGATATGCATTATCATGAAATTTTTACTTACTTTACATTCCAAACTCATTTTAAGACAATGTCTGCACAATGAAAATTGCTGAAGAAGGGCCAACTCTTTGAAATGAATAGAGTATATTTGTTTCGTGCCTGTCTCTCCAGCCTATCAATAACCATTGTTGTGGTTGGACCAACCCTTGTGCTTCTTACTATGATTGCAAGATACCCTTTGGCAATCACCATCAGGAAACTTTGAAAAAATAAAGGCTTATTACTCACAGGAGCTGGCAATTACACAGCACACCTGGGGCCACACAGCAAGGTCACAAGGGGAGAGAGAGAGAGAGAGAGAGAGAGAGGATATCGGGGTTTTGCTTTTACTGGGCTCACTCTTTATTGGTGAATTTAAAACATAAGAGCGGGAATTTAAAGCACAGGAAGAGAAAAAAACAAGTGGCCCAAAATTTCAGCGATTACTGAAATCAACCAAGATCTCTAAAACAAAGGAACCTCAGTGAGTGGAGGTGGCCTGGCTCTGTATGTGTGGTTGGTGATGAGTTTATTCAAGATAGCCATCATTGAAGTGGATGCATCAGCAATCAAAGCTCACATCAGACACTTATATTACAAACAAACAAACAAACAAAACCCCCCCAAAACGTCAGGGTTTATGCTACAATAGTACTTTAATATTTTTAAGCATACCAGATAAAACCTGGAAATGTGTACTATTTATATTTGAATGTATTTTTTCACAACACTTCCAGTTTTACCTTTTTAAATAACAGGAAAGGAAGAGAAGTAAATTAGACTCCAAAACAGTGCCCTACTGTGAATGCCACAACTGAGGGGTCTTGGGAATAGTAGAGAGCTGAATGTCTCATGAATGATAGCTGCCAGGGCTGGGAATCTCCCCCTAGTGTTACCTTCATCAGGTTCTGTGATGGTTAAACTTTAGGATATTAAGGAAAACGCAAAGGCAGAAAACAAATACGTTATTCTAGTAAGGGGGAAGCTTATAATATTCATTGACAAATAAATATCAGGAATTATTATTAATAAAAGTCTCCCAAAATGTTGAGGATGCACTTTCCTTCTAAAAATAACTCTACAGAGTTTTGTCTCACGTGACTCATTTATTCAGGTATATTTATCAACCAGACATTCTTGCATACAGCCTCTTTTTTATCCCCCTGAGCCAAGCTTGGATGGGCTCTACCAGCTTGATTTGTCTGTATCTCTTTTCATGTTGCATTTATGATCAACATGCCTGATTGGCACTCTGTTTCCATAGAGGTGATACAAAGTCAGGTTACAGTTGGTCTGTTTTCTGGGAGTCAGGGGTGACAGTACATATCTCTAATTATCATCCATTACATACAGATACTGCAGGTGGATCACCTCCTTTCTCTTCATGTTACTCGGTATACAGCACTGGCTAACCTAGTGTGCCCCTAGCATTGTACCCAGATGGCTGGAAAAGAGATGGGCCAAAGGCTGCTTTCTGCAGGAGCTCATAATGTCCAGATTTCTTACATCTTCCCCTGTCTACATTATAACAAGTTCTTAATCTTCTATAAAAAGAAGAGTAGACATATGTTATAAAAGCTCCTTTAACTGGCCTCCTGAACCAACTTGCCTGAATAAAACCCTTTATAAAACATACTGATGTGAGGGCTTCCCTGGTGGTGCAGTGATTGACAGTCCGCCTGCCGATGCAGGTGACACGGGTTCGTGCCCCAGTCTGGGAAGATCCCACATGCCGCGAAGCGGCTAGGCCCGTGAGCCATGGTTGCTGAGCCTGCGCATCCAGAGCCTGTGCTCCGCAACGGGACAGGCCACAACAGTGAGAGGCCCACGTACCGCAAAAAAAAAAAAAAAAAAAAAAACATACTGATGTGAATGGCACAGCTCATTCAACACTGGTGGCTATACACATGTCTTTTTTACTTAAGTCACAAATTTTTATCAATTGCTATCATTACTGGAAAAAAACAGTATCACAGAAGTTCTGCTAAAAGGCACCATTTTAAAATAAAATTCCCACCTTCCTTAATAGTTACTCTAGAGAGTACATCTATGTTCTAGGTTTTGCTCGATGTCGGCATTGTGGCGAGCACATTGAGATGTTCTCAGTTATGACCAGACCCACCCCTCCCCCCATGCTTCCACCAGATCCCAGCCCAGTAGTCACCCCCTTAAGAGAGCCTCCCCTGACTTCTCCAAGTGGGTTAGACCTCCAGGTGGGTTTGCTCTCATGGCACCATCTTATTCGCCTTAACGGGCCTAAAAATAATCATAATACATTTATTTGTGGGACTCTGTGATTCATGTCTGCCATCCTCCACTTGACTGTAAGCTTCATAAGGGTTTTTTTTTTTTAACATTCTCAGTTTTCTCTTACCATTGTATCCTAAGAAACTAGCAGCGTACCTGGAACATAGTAGTTGCTCGATTAAGACCAACCGGATGAAGAAAGGCAGGGAAGGAAGGGAGGGCAGCCCGTTTTAAAAGCCTGCTTGCCTTAAAATTCATTTCCATTGGTTTAATTATTTTATTTATTTTTTATTTGACTTCCCTAAAACCATGCGTAAATGATATTTTTATTACTACTGATCCAATTTTAAATGTTCTTATGGGGCCTCAAATGATTTAGAATGCTTATTTACTTTTATGTAAACATATAGGTATTGTAAGCCCTAACATGGTTTCTCTCACAAGAAATAAAGCTACATACTAAGTCATTTTTCTGTACCTGCTCTGATGGATATAATGGTATTTAACAGTGACGTGGATAATGGATAAATAAAATCAGCACATAATTATATTTTGAACCTGTTTTTATATTTTTATTTCCACGTATCTGTCTGGGGTACAATGCATCTCAAACAAAATGGTGAAACCACGTTGTAAGGAGAGACTGAGAAGGAAGAAATAGACTAGATACATCGCTTGGCCTCTTCCTCATTCTCTCCTGGCCCCAGTTGGTGCTTGCTTTCCACTCTTAGAACTCCTGAAGTCTGGGAGGGAAGCCAAGCAGGAACTTAAAAGAGTCAACCATAAGCTTGGAATGCTTTCTTTCTGTTGTTGTTTTTTTTTTTTTTTTTTGGTGGTACGCGGGCCTCTCACTGTTGTGGCCTCTCCCGTTGCGGAGCACAGGCTCCGGACGCGCAGGCTCAGCGGCCACGGCTCACGGGCCCAGCCGCTCCGCGGCATGTGGGATCTTCCCGGACCGGGGCATGAACCCGTGTCCCCTGCATCGGCAGGCGGACTCGCAACCACTGCGCCGAGGAAATTAAATCATTTTATTTAGAACCCATTGTTCTGGGCTCCAGGCTGTTTAGGAAAAGACAAATAGGAAATTAAGGAATTGAGAAATTATTCTAGAGACGACTCTGCTACACACTATAAGCAAAATAAACTACCACTAGTGACTTGAGAGTTATGCGCTCGGAGCGTGAGTGCGTTGCGTCTTTGCTCTAGACAATAAACTCCTTTTCCTATTTTCTTTCAGCTATAGAGGATGAGTTTGACTTCGCTCTAGGGAAGCAAACTCCAGCATTCCTGAAGAAATGTGTTTGCTATATTAGGAAAATTGCTAACATTGAGCGTTTCGTGAAAATCCCAGAGATGGGAAAATACATGGATATAACTGGAGCAGAACCAAGGATTATTCGGGACCCAGAAGCCCAAGAGAAGCTGATAAAACTCCGGGATGAATTTATTCCTACCATTGTTGCGTCATCTAATCTGAGAGTGTACACATCTGTTACTCATTGTGACATGAAACTAGGCTATTCCCAAGAAATAGAAAACCATTACATAGAAGGACTCGGTAAACAATTTTATGAGGACATGATTGACATAATTCAGGCCACGGTACAACAGAATTTTGACACAGAAACGGATACACTCTACGACGAAATCCTTCAGCATTCATCACTATGTAAAACGTATGCCTCCTTCTACGAGTACAAATGTGAATCTCTAAACGTCGTGCATAAATACATTCTCCCAAGCAAAACTGGGCACATCAACCCTCTTGTTATATACGGTGGACCATGCACTGGGAAGACCCTTCTGCTAGCTGAAGCAGCAAAGAAGGTAAAAGCCTATTCTTTTACATGTATATTTGTAAAAAATTTTACTTTGGGGAAAAGATCAACCGATCAAATTCACTTCCACTTTCTGTGTTTACTATGCGAATTATAATCGGTGCTTTAGGAATGGATACTTCAGTGTTGCTCTTTTGCTGGTATAACAGTTATACTGAAAGAATAAGACTCACGGGGTCCAATTCTAGAATAGCTTTGTTTTGTCTCTTACTGTTCAAAGTCATGTTATGGGGCTAGTTCTCACCTAGATAGAAACTAGGGCAGATCTCACAACTCTGCTCATCACTCTCAGCAAAGACAAGCACTCCAATCGCTTCTGGATATTAACTCCATCTCAGTTCAGCAATTACTATGTCCAGTCAAAGATGATAATTAAAACTTCAGTCTACATCTCCCTGCCTGAGCTGAGGTCGACCATACACAAGGCACCTCCACTGGGAAATAGAGACGTGGCCATCTTCTCTTTTCTTTCAGCACACAGCACTTCCTCCGCTCTGTCCCTAACCCCAGCTGCACTTCTGACCCCTGTGGGGTTGTGGTTTAGGGGATGTAGGAAAGGTAAGGTGGCCAGAACATTCTTATATGACCAGTACTGTTCTGACCTGGGTTCAGCACTCTGGTCCTGGCAGGTGTTTAACACTTCCGTTTCTTCGGAGGACTTTTCACTGTTTCCCAAAGGTCCTTTCCCTCCCCCATCCCCCACCTTGTCCTCACTGAGCATCTCTCACCTACAGTTCCCTGGGGTGACACAGGGAGCTGCATCGCTTTTCTATCTAGCTGGTCACCTCCATAGCTCCTAGGCATCCAGCAACACACATTTCTAGTATCTTTCTTCCAAGAACCTCTCCACAACTCAGCAAACCCCCTTAGACCTGGGAAAACAGAACCAACAGAAACCCTCGTCAGCTCATGCTTGCCAGTGGCCCACATACGATACATGGGAAACATTCAGGTATTGTTTTGCCCTGAGAAACTCCAGCTCCAATACGGCAGCTCTCTTATCACTCCTCCATCAGAGCAGCTAGCCAGCCTCACTCACTCAACCACCATATTCCTCAGATGTCATCAGAGACAGATGGCCATGTCTCCCAAGCCCTAGGGGACGTCCTGAAAGTGGTCCATTGCAGCCCCTTTCCCTAGGCTAGAAGTGAGGGGTGAGCATCTCTCAGCCCTTCCCTTTGGGAGTGGGGTGGTAAGAGATACAACCCACAGCATCCTCGTCTCCCACTTTTTCCTTGGCCTCTTGAATCTCTTTTTCAGGCTGGAGGTGGGTGGTCCATCAAAGGTAGCAAAACTAATTTTCAAAACTCCCTTTCAAGTCTTGCAAGATGGGCTGGAGCTTCTATCTGAATGCGGTATCTATTGTCTAAACTGGCTGACACTAGTACCAGTTTTAACCTCCTGTTACACTTGACATCGAAGTCTGATGGTTTATATTATCCTGGTGTTACTTCAGAATCTTTGTATTGTTCTTCTCATGGTCAGTCTCTTACGAACAGATCTTTCTTTAACTTTGTGAACATTCTAATGATTTATCACGTGCTACACAATTTCAGGTAGATCATCTTGAGGATAAGAACTGGAACAACTGTGTTGCACCTTATGGGGGGATTATGTTCCAAAGTAAGGTCGCAGGAGACAATCGGGTGTATCAAGCTTATTGGGTTGGCCAAAAAGTTCATTCGGGGCTTTTCTGTAACACAGAAAAACCTGAACGAACTTTCTGGCCAGCCCCAATACTTGAAAAGTCCTTAGGAAGGCCCATTTACAATCTCTCAATCTGTCAAGCCCAGCTGCTGGTTTTTCTTCTTGTGTTAGGATATGCTTTCTTTCTTTAACTGAACACCCAATGAAATGGCAGGCTTACACTTAAGGGACATGTTGCATCAAAATAAATGTGTGCGTGTGCACGTGTGTGACTGTCTGTCTTTGAACACTACTTTGTACATGCATCTTCAAACTTTAGAATTATTCCAAGGAAGCAAGATAGTAACACTACAAGGGGAACTGAAATCAAATGAGAAAACATTGGTGTATCCATTTCACCCTCACTCTGGGGCTTTTTCCTTGTGGAGCAGGGGAGGGTAAAGGTGGTTGGAGGGACAATGCGCATGTGATACGACCCTGTGTGTCTAGCATGGGAGTTACATGATGTGTGCTGATATGCCTGTATACATACGCAGTTTCCCGTGGCCAGAGTGTGGTGACAGTTAATCAGCTTTCTGAGCTCTCGCTGTTCCAGATATGTTGTCCAACCACCAGCTCCCCTGAGGAGGCTTGCCTATTTCTAGGTCCCCTGCCTGGACTCTGCCTGCTGCTCCTCCCTCCTGGGGAACATCTGCTCCCCCCACCCCCTGCCACCCCTACCAACAACAACCTGTGCTCTCGTGAGCTCATGTTCCTTGTAAGGATGCAGACAGGCATCCCGTGTTTATCTCCAGGTTACCTCCTGTGCAATCAACATCTCCTTGGACATGAGCTCATGATCAGAGGGCCATTCTTTACAGACGTCACACATCCCACAACACGTGATTGGGAGGAGGGAGGACGATGCATATAATCATCATAAGCCATCCACATAGGGACAAACAAACTGTGTTCTGTTTCTGATGTGCCACCGAACGACAGCTGTAAAATGGCAACATTACCTTCCTCCAAATTAGCTTCAAAGGTTTGGGCCAAACACCAACAATGAGTTGCTTATTTTCCTTAACAGTTCATTCCGAAACTGACATCCATGAATCTTTTCTAAACTTACTCATACGTTAACCTGAACTACCAACTGGGGAACCAAGTTTCATAAACTTACTTCTTAATGTGTTAAATAATATGTCCTTCTCTAAGAAGTATCCTTGGTGAATTCCAAGGATTACTGAAAAGTATTTTCTCCCTAAAAATATACTTTGGAGTGTCTTATACTTTGATCATATCCCTTTTTGTCTTTACCTTTCCAGACAGAAAAATATTAAACCTAGCACCCCCCTCATATACTTTATCTCTTTAACTACACAATTTAAAAAGGGAGAGTGGCAGAGAGAGAACACTAGAATGAAAGTCAGATACGGCATCTACTCCATTTTCATCTCTTGGTAATCATTTAACTCCAAGCAAGCTATTTTTGGCCTTGGTTTCCTCTTCTGTTACATGATACTGTAATCCCATGTGCCCTACAGAGAGACAATATGAGGCCTGATGACTGCCTGTTTATACAGTAAACTGTCTGTTATAAAGCACAAATTCAGCAAAACTCGTTTAACCAGCGTTATGTAGATTTTTATGGTAATGATAAAAAATAATCATAATGATGACCCTATAGCATCACAATAGAGTAAAATCTCTCTGAATCCTACAAGATTATATTCAGTATCATTTTAGTGCTGAGTATTTTTATTGCATTCTAATTAACTGGAAATGTGGTTAGCCACCTATATAGCCTTATGTGATCTCACTTAAGGAAAATATTTGACTCAGTATCATGTGTAGGTCATTACTTAATCTATTCATTAAACAAATATTCACCAAGCACCGAGCATGTGCCAACAACCATGCCAAGAAATGGAAATTCAGCGCTGAGAAACTAAGCATGCTAGATATTCAGGTTTACAGTTTGTGAAATGCTTTGTAACTTTTAGAATACAAGCTAAATTCTGCCTTGTGATTGACGAACACTGTGATCACCATTTTATTACCTTTAGTGGAGGGATCCTGAGGGTCTCACCTACAGACTTTAGTGCATGAGCTTTCGGAGAGCTCTCTGACCATCTCAGGGTTTTCCACTTCCTGGTTCTAAGGTACTTTCTGCCTGGTCAGGGTTACCAGAAGGCTGATCTCTGCAGAGGGGAAGTGTTGTTGCATGGGACCACGTGAATATATTGTCTCCATTCTAAACACCACCTTTATGTTCTAGGCTTATGGCTGGCTACACGAAGACCCAGGGCCAGGATCTGACCCAGTCATAGTCGTGAGGTTTCTAGGAACCACAGACGTGAGCACGGACCTTAGGGCTCTCCTCCTAAGTGTCTGTGAACAGCTGGCCGTGAACTACCGGTGCCTGGTTCAGAGCTACCCTAAGAAGATCCATGACCTCCGCGACTTATTTATAAACCTCTTGAATGAGTCTTCGCTGCAGAGACCGCTCGTGGTCATATTCGATGCCCTGGAGCAGCTCTCAGAGAGCCACGAGGCCAGGAAGCTCTGGTGGCTGCCGGTTCACCTTCCCCGATTCGTCCGGATTGTCCTCTCCACGCTGCCCAACAAACATGGGATCCTACAGAAACTAAGGTGCCTTATCCACGAAGAAGACAACTACATCGAGCTGATTCCCCGGGACAGGAAGATGTGCAGCCAGGTGCTCAAACACCAGCTGCTGCGAGTCAAAAGGAAGGTCACGTCGGGCCAGCAGATTTACGTGAACAATGCCTTCTCCAAGTGCACATTGCCCATGTTTGTGAACCTGACCTTTAGGGAGGTGAGGAATTGGCGATCTCACAGAGACGTCGATGAATCCTCCCTCTGCGTCACCGTGCACGAAGGCATAGAGCAGCTCTTCTGCTCCCTGGAGAGGAAGTGTGGGCAGAAACTCGTCTCCCGGGCTCTAGGTTACATCACCATGGCCAAAATGGGTTTGAGTGAAATGGAGCTGGAAGACGTGCTGGCCCTTGACAACAGCGTGATGAATGAGCTCAACGAGAGCGCCAGGCCCAGCAATCCCCTGAGGGTACCTTATCTGTACATCGCGAGGCTCAAGGAGGGGCTCAGTGGATACTTAATCGAGAGACACGTGAAGAACATCACCCTCCTGGTCTGGGCCAACAGACACCTGCAGCTCATAGCCCAGAAACTATATCTGCAGGATAACAGTGACCTGCATGAAATGCATACCATCCTGGCAGACTATTTCCTGGGGGTCTGGTCAGGGGGCAGAAGGAAAGCTTTCTGCCTTGAAGACCCCTACCTGAATGGCTGTCTTGACTTGGAGAGCAGAAGCCTGCTTGAGGAGGAAAAGCATTTCACGGAGCAGGCTTCCTTCGACAGGCAGGCCCCGGACCAGCCCTGGGTCTTTCAGTGCAACCCACTGGAGCCTGACATCTTTTTCGTCAACCATCGGAAAATGTGTGAGCTCCTGCACCACCTGACGAGGTGTGGGAAAACCGATGACCTGCTCTACGGCATCATCATGAACTTCAGCTGGCTTTACACCATGATCAAAATTGGCCAGTTTGACAAAGTGCTCTTGGACATCGAGCTGGCTTACAACTGCTCGCAGGAGAAGGAGCTGAAGTTCCTGGCGAGCACCCTCCGCAGCATCAAAACCAAGGTCATCGCGTTCCCCGGCTCCCTTTCTGCAGAGCTTCAGCAAAGACTGTTGCCCGTCGTGAGTTCCCTGCCCAAACTTAGACACCTTCTTTTAGAATGTGACAAAGATGGGCCCAAATACTGCTCCATCGTGCCATTACACTCATCCATGGATGTGACCTATAGCCCGGAGCGTCTTCCCTTGTCATCTAGTCACCTGCACGTCACCGAGATTCTGCCCACCTGTAACCCCAGTACGGTGCTCACAGCTTTAGAAAACGGTTCCATCAGCACGTGGGATGTGGAAACGCGTCAACTACTCAGGCAAATCACGACAGCCCAGTCTGTCATCCTGGGCATGAAACTCACCAGTGACGAAAAGTATCTCGTGGTGGCAACAACAAATAACACCTTGTTGGTTTACGACAATGTAAATTCTTGCCTCCTGTCTGAAGTGGAAATCAAAGGGACCAAGCATGGAAGCGGCTCCACCTACATCAATGGATTTACACTGTCTGACAAACACGCTCTGGCCTGGCTCGAAGCCAGCAAAGACGTCACTGTCATCGATCTGCTCTACGGATGGCCCCTTTACCAGTTCCACTGCTGGTACGAAGTGACCTGTGTCCAGTGCTCTCTGGACGGCGTGTATGCCTTCTGTGGACAGTACCTGAACACCACTACCATCTTCCATTTAGGGAGTGGAGAAAAATTATGTACGGTGACATCTGAATTTTCAGGTGGGTTTGTGAAGTTCCTTCTTATCTTGGACACAGCTCAGGAAATGGTAATGGTAGACAGTGAGGGAAGCCTTTCTGTTTGGAACACTGAGGACATCTCCAACCCCCAGCTGACCGATGACTTTGACTGCCGAAGAGAAGATAGTGAAGTGGTCAGCATTGAACTTTCAGAGGACCAAAGTGCAGTTCTGCTCTGTAAAGCCCTCAGCATCGAGCTCTTAGATACCGGTATGTGGAAGGTGGCTGAAAAGTTCAGAGCAAAGCACAACGAACGCTTTATATCGGCTGTGCTGTCCAAGAATGGAGACTGCATCATTGCGACCATGGAAAACACCTCGGCCGTGTTTTTCTGGAGGCGGGACACGGGACAGTGTATGGCGAGCTTACAGGAAATCTCAGGTACCATAGTCAAGTTGGTGAAATCCAGTCATCACAACATGCTGCTGTCTTTATCCACCAGTGGTGTTCTTTCTATCTGGGACATAGATATAATCACAGCTATGTCCAACATAGATAAGACTGGAAAACCCATCCAAAGTCTGGTGTTACCCGCTAGGGGGGAAATCATTTACTCCCTCGATGGCTCTGATTGTGTTCACAAGTGGAACTTTAGCAGTGGGTTCCTTGAAGCAGTATTTAAGCATGAAGGAATAGTTGAACACTGTGTGTTGACATCCTCTGGAGACGTCATGGTGACATCGGATGACAAGAGCAGCCAGTACGTCTGGCATACCAGCAGCGGTGAAAACCTCTTCCGAATTAATGGGCAGAGAATATCTCAGCTGCTGATTACACACAATGACCAGTTCGTGGTCTCTCTCTGTGAGGAAAATGCCTCCAGGGTTTGGAGACTGGCCACGGGCCACAGGGTATGCAACATCCTGACCACTCTGCAGAATGCCTTCATAACCTCTGCAAATACCTTCGTGGTGGGCATGACCAAAAGCAAGGTGCTGGCAGTCAGTCTTTGGACAGGAAGCATCACCAAGAAGGTCTGCTGCGAAGACGGCACCACCATTGTGAATTTTAAATTGATCCCCGATTGTCCGGACATCATTGTGTTTATCACGTCAGCCGAGACGGTGAATATCTGGAGTCTGACAGATGAAGTGATCTGTCGCCGTGTGCAACTTCCAAACAACTTCCTGAAAAATCTAGAGGATTTTGAAATTTCCCCCAATGGAAAGCTAGGCATTATTTCCAGGGGAGATGAAAATATCAACGTGCTGGATTTACACAGCGGTAAATTACGGGTGGTTCACGCCTCTGGGGTCATCTGGAGGCACAGGTTGTCTCGAGACGGTCGCTACCTGGTATACATTTGTTTCCGAAACGGGGAGGAAGAGGATGAAAATGGTGCGATATCCAGTTTGATTGTCATGAGACTGGCCGATGGCAAAAATATCGGTGCTTGCTCCCTTTACAAAACTCCAACTTTTCTTGCCCTCTCCCAGCGGCACCTGAACATCATTGTGGGTTTTGATGACGGCAGTATAGGGATATACACGGTGGTGGACCGCGTAGATGCTGCACTGAAAATTAAAATAGCCACTTCAAATAGCAGACAAATTTTCAATAATGCGACACAGACATCCAGGCCAAAGTGTAATAGTTACTGTTTTAAAATGTCTGTGGATTGCTTATGGAGAGAGTCCACTGAGGTCTTTGCAAGAGACAGTCCCATCACAGTGAGTGACTCCATGGAGTCCAACGAGGCGACACCCTCCAAGAAACACAACTCTTGCTATGACCGGGTGTGCTCTGCCCTGGAATCCAGGGGCCACAGCTATGCCCCTGACAACTGACAAAATCTTTCTCCTGCTCAGCAGAAATACATAATATGTAAAAGAAAAAAAAGTATCTTCTGTATCCCAGATGATAAACACTCATTCTTAAAGGACAGGAAAGATGCTGGAGTCCCAATGCTAATTATTGCCATGCTCATGAAATGTACAGAAATGTGAAATTGGTTGTGAGGTTGGTCTTCTTGACAAAGTGTATCCAGGAACGAAGTCTTAACAGAGAATTTCTACAAATCGTATTTACATGGCTATATCAACTGGAAGTTAGAGGGTAGTTTTTAAATTAGCTGGATGGGAATAAGCAGCTTAACTCATCCCATTGTCCAGATGAGAGAGGCTAGAGCTACACAGAGACCATCTGGACTGACGTTAGTTCCACAGCAACTGGTTGAAATTGTAAACACAAATTGCCGTTGGACTTCAAGTGATTGTGTGGATAGCTAAACACAGCCTTAATCTCTCCTTACATTTTATGATCCTGACAACTGTGTCAATCCAGTCTGCAGATGGACGGTCTAAAGGTGCAAAATAATGTAACAAAAATGCCCAGATGTACTCCCAGTTTCCCAGGAGAAAGGATGTGAAGTGTGAGGCCACAGACTGACTGGGGCAAGAGCTACCCACAGCTATCATAGGGCTACTGAACACACAGAGTCGGTCTTCATTAAAATACAGTTGTGACAACTGCATGCAAGGGTTTCTGTATAATGGAACACATGATTTTTAAACTATTTTCTGGGCTGCAAAAGAACACATTTACTAAGAAACCACAATCTTTTCATGTCGTTTTGAAATGTCTATTTGTGCTGGGTGTAAAAAAGAGCTACAGAAAGGGCATTACAAATTTGGTCAAAACACCTGTTCATTTCTATCATTGTACTAACAAAAGGCTGTGCTATGGAAGTCAGTTGTACCGAAGCATAAATTATTTCCTAAATCCCTGCAGTAAATCTTAATAGAAGGAAAGCTTTCTCGACATGCCATCTATGGAATACTGATGACATCTGCCTTACTCTCATTCCTCCTCTTTGCTGTGTAAAACGCAGATAGCTGACCAAATACTCTGGGACAAACTGAATATCCCTGTCTTTGTGCTAAAATATTCTGTAAATCTTAAGGGTGTCCAAAGGCTCTTTACTGTCCCTGTTTGTACTCACTTTCTTACTTCTACACATTGTATGTATCCTTCTTTATCTGTCACCCTTTCTGCCTGAGGACTCTCTAGAGCCTTTTATAGTCTTATCCGTTTCAAAGCAGAAGCTGTGAAATTGGTATTCGATGTTTTTAAAAACTACTCCTCCTATTTAAAAGAAAATATTACATCTCAAAAGGGGAAAGTGATTTTCTTCCTTCCCTATCCTCCTCATGGCATGTCCTTGGATGCCTTTCCAAAGGGCGTCAGTAGTGGTGGTTTGGTTTGGTTTGAAAGGGACAGTGGTGACTTGAGAAGGCAGAATGATGAACAAGGAACTGACTTGCTTTCAGTCCAGCTCTGCCATGAACTCATCCAGTATTCGTAGACAGATCTTTTAACCGCCCAAATGTATTGTTTTTGTAAACTGCAGAATAAGGGTAGTGATACCTCCTGCTATTGCTCTCATAGGGATGTGAGGGAGAAATGTGAGAAAAAAGAGTGACATCTTAATTGTTAATGCTAATGCAAGAAACAAAGTGATTTAACCCACTGCGAATCCAAGCCAACTGTATGTCAATTTGGAAAGTGGCTTGACAGGTAAGCATACAGAGATGTGATTCCAATATAAACACCCACTCCCTAGTGAAAGACTTTTTTTCAGTATATTCCTCCTGGTCTAGCTACCAGCCAGGGAGGTGGTAGCCCAGAGAAGGCTCAGCCCACGTACAGACCACGTGGAGTTGACTGTTTGAGTCAATGCTTTTTTTTTAGCTCTTCGGAGGCAACACATTCTTATTCCTGTCATTATCAGTTGGACCTCCATGCTACACATTTCGAAGAAATAAATGTCTAGATGGATTAAATGTAGTGTGTGAATGTTCTATGTAACAGCCAACAGAGTTTAACAAGTGACTTGAATGATTTTTCCTAACTTGTTTGCAACTGATAGCTCATATTGAATGTTTTTATGTAAACTTTGTATTGTTGGGAAGAACTACCCAATCAGAGATCTATATTTTCATAAATGTTACATTTAGTTAAATTTTATTACAGAGTTGTTACACTAGAAAATTATTGCAGTCTTCAAAAAATGTACAGTCTTGTGTATGTATTGTTTGTATGAATAAAAGATAAACTACTTAGATTTGTGGAGTGTTTGTTTTTCTCCCCCAACTTTGGCAGATGTAGTTAGAGGTCTTCAGTAATAATAGCAATAATAATAATAACTGTTCATGCTTACTGAGCGCTTACTGTACACGAGCTTTGCATGTGCTAAGCCATGTAATCTTCACAACAGCCATGTGAGGTAGGTACTGTTGATATTCCAAACGTACAGATGAAGAAACAGAGATCCAGAGGGAATCGCTGAACAGGATTTCAATACACCATCAATTTTTTTTTTTGTTAACTTCTCAAAGCACATAAAAATAAAGCATTCAGTATCCAGCAGGAACTTACTGCTAATGACCTAGAAGATATTTTCTAATTTGAAGATTAGAGGCCAGGCTAGGCTCTGAAGATCACTGGAGGTCTTTGCAAACTCCCAGGATTTTCAGGTATAACCGTAACTGCAATAGTTGCAGTATTCATCCAACAAATATTTACTTCGGCATACATTTTGCCAGGAATACAAAGATTAATAAATAGTTTATACCTTCTAGGACTTCAGTCTTAATAGGAAAACAGGAAACAAGTTCTATGTGTAGTACATGAAGTTTGGTTCTCAGAGAAGATGTAAAGGAGTGCATCATTATTATTTGCATAAAAGCATTTCATATACATGGAGTTTGTTGTTTAATTAAATATCTTCCTTCCTAGGGTTAAGAACACAACAAACACTGTGCTTGCTATGTCTAAGTCATTATGCTATGCCTAGGGTGATTTAAAAATTAGTCACGCACAACCCCTGCCCTCCAGGATCCTATAATCTAAGGGAGGCACAACTGAATTGGATGTAAGACAGACTGTGATTTTAAAAAAAGTTGTTAGCCAAAACAAAAAAAAGTGAAAAGTGAAAAGTGAAAGCCAGGTCCTGAGGATACACTGCAGAGGAGCAATTAACTCTAACTGGGAATCAAAAAGGATGGCAAGAGGAGGTGACAGAGAGCAGTGGCTTGAAGGGTAAGTAGGACTTAGCTGTCAGAATGTCAGAAAGACATTTCAGGTGGAGCAAAAACAGGGAGCGTCCAAGTATACTTAGATGACTTCAAATGCTATGTGGGGATTTTAAACTTTATTCGGTAGCCAATAGGGAATCGTGAAAAAGTTTTTGAGAAGGGGGATGGCCTAGTTGAAATGGTACTGTAAAATGACTGGGGCAGTAATATGTCAGATGGATTAGAGGTGAAAGAGACCATAAGCTGGGAGACCAGTAAAGAGACTATTGCAAAGACCTGAGATAGAAAGTATAAGAACTTGACCTTAGGGCAGTGGCAGTGAAATTGCTAAGAAGAGTGACTCCAGGACGTCGCTGATAGAGGTAGGTGATGAAAGAGAAGGAAAACTCTAATTCCAGTTCCAAATGAAATTGAGTGGAGAGTAGAGTTACAAATGTAAAAGGAATAGGTTAGGAGATGAAAATGAGGGAAATAATAAAGTTGGACCCAGAGAGTTTAAAGGTTAAGACATCCACACAGGCAACTGGTAATACGCGATCCATTCAATGAAGAAACCTGAGCTAAAGATAAAGAATTCAACCAGTCTTTCTCAAAAGTCTAAAATGCCTAATATGGCACTCGTTTGGTTGTAATGTAAGGCAATACCATAACCTTTTTAAAGTTTGTCTCTTCTTTTCTTTAGAACTATATTGACAAATTTAGAACTATACTGACATCCACTCGAACAAATTAGCTTTCTTAGCTTCCATAACTTATCAGCGGAGAACAATTTATATGCCAATGAAAATATAAACACACCTAAAAAACTAAGTGAATCGTGGTGTTTCATTCCCACACGCATGAAGAAACCATAGGTTTTTCTTCCTTTTCTTTTTTGTTTTGCGGTACGCAGGCCTCTCACTGGTTTGGCCTCTCCCGTTGCGGAGCACAGGCTCTGGACATGCAGGCTCAGTGGCCATGGCTCAAGGGCCCAGCCGCTCCGCGGCATGTGGGATCTTCCCGGGCCAGGGCACGAAGCCGCGTCCCCTGCATCGGCAGGCGGACTCTCAACCACTGCGCCACCAGGGAAGCCCTTCCTTATTTTTTATATGAGGGTCCCCTCTGAGCTCCATTTGGCATTCCATGTGAGCTGCATGAAATACAGATTACACTTTGTACAGACACATCAAAGGGTTCAGTTTCAGTGTATCAACATGACAAATTATGTAAAACTGGTAATTTGAGGTTACCAATAACACCACCACCTGTGGCTTTATAGAATCCCAGCCTTTAGTAGATGAGGGTAACTTAGCCAGCTGCATGAGCAGACTCAGGGTGGTGGTGCATCATTTGTGAAAACACAGATTACTGGGGCTTCCCTGGTGGCGCAGTGGTTGAGAGTCCGCCAGCCGATGCAGGGGGCACGGGTTTGTGCCCCGGTCCAGGAAGATCCTACATGCCGCGGAGCGGCTGGGCCCGTGAGCCATGGCCACTGAGCCTGCGCGTCCGGAGCCTGTGCTCCACAACGGGAGAGGCCACAACGGTGAGAGGCCCGCGTACTGGAAAAAAAAAAAAAAAAACCACACACACACACAGATTACTTCACCCTCCTTGATTCCACTATCTTTGAATCCATATGTCTGGGGTGGAATCCAAGAATCTGCATTTTTACTAAATTCTCCCAGATGATGCTCATTCTACCAGTCTGGGAAACACACTTTAAAACCCAAGATAAATACCAACTGGTCAAAATAACCAACTGATAAACTTACCAGTGGACATTTCTAAAGCATGGGCTAGAAGTTGGACAAGAGGGTCCTTTATTGTGACAAAGAGTTTTATCAGAAAGTGATGTAAAACAGCACACAACGTCCCCTGTAAATCTATCGTTTTAAAGCATGCAGCTACTACACAAACGGAAAGATTCAAAAAACGAGTTTTCCCCCATAAAGCGTGACTAATGTTGTCGTGTAAATAGCGCTGGAATCACTAGAGTGGACACATTAAGAACTAAGGGCAGTGTGTCCATCTTTAAACAGTGTTCTGCCCTGTTGCTTCTCCAGCATCCTGTTTTATCCTGACTCTCCCTGAATGAATGAAGGGGAAAGAGAGAAGAGGGCAAGCCAGGTGGCGCCGTAGCTTAACACATTTTCCTGCCAAGCCCAACACTGACGCACTTTGGAGCACAGGTTAAAACAATCTCCAACCCTTAAGTACTATTTTAGAGTAAAGCAACCCACCTTAAGTGCATGGATTGACACAAGCACGGGCATGGAGCTCAGGAGGGTAGACGGGGTGTGGCAGCTGAGGTTCCATCACCCCAGGAACAGAGAGGGCAGGTGAGGGGCGGGGGAGCATGACTTAGTTGAACTCCCACCGCGGTCTTGAGGGTGCAGGCGAGGCTGTGCAACTTCCCCGGGAATTCTCATTCTAGTAGCGTCTGCACTCTTTTCCCGACCATCTCT
>NW_006774670.1:3355327-3355747 GCF_000442215.2 Lipotes vexillifer
TCCCATAAAGGCACGCGACAGTGCACACACCAGGTGTAGGCGGCTAATGCCAGCACTGGGCAGCGGGGGGGAGAAAACCACAAGTTCACGGGGGGAACGGGGGACAGATCTATTTGCCAGGGAGTGCATTTATGTATCTCCCCCCACTTACGTCCCAAATCTTAGGAAGCTACCTTCTCCCTGCAGCACGACGGCCAAATAGGCACCAAAAAGTTTCCCTGCGCGGGCAGAGGCTGGCATGCAGCCTGGGTGTCGGTGATCAGAGGCCGAGCTCCGGGGTTTTCTGTTTGGGTGCGCCCCGCAGGCCAGCCCGGGCTCGGGGGCGTCGGCGGTGGCGCTCCGAAGGCCCAGGCGCGGCGCGGGCAGCTCAGGTAAAGGGTTACGCGGACCCGGGAGGCTCGCCCGCCGGCCGGGCCACGT
>NW_006774670.1:3355757-3358936 GCF_000442215.2 Lipotes vexillifer
GCCACGTGACGCGCCGGCCCAATGAGTGCGCCGGGGCGACCGTTGCGGGCGCGGCGGATCCCCGCGGCGCTGAGCCGCTGGAGTTTCCCGGCGCGGCCGCCCGAGGCCGGCGAAGCCATGGGCGCCGCGACCCCGCCGCCGCCGCCGCCGCCGCCGCCCGGCCCCAGGTAGGGACAGTCTCCAGCCCCGCGCGCCGGGGCCCGCCGCGGGCGGCACAGGCGCTTGACTCCCGCGGAACTCGGGTTTTGTGGCATGGTTTCCCCCACTTCTCTCACGGGGCATTTTTATTTATTTCCTTTGCCGTGGGGAAAAAAAAAGTGGGGTATGGGGAGGTGAGGCAGTTCTTAGTTTGATTGCTTCGGGAAAGTCAGGCCATTCAACAAAGGCTCTGAAAGAGGCGAAATCCAGAATGGGGTGAGGTGGGGGGGACTTTTACAAACTCCCTCATACTAAAGACCAAGACGGTTTTTGCAAAGCTTGGCATCTACTTGATGTGTGAAACACTTATGTTTTTAAATATCTTATTAATGAACTTTCAATAGTGCCTGGGAAAACTGCAAAAGATTTCCCCCTTATTTCTAAGTACCCCCTCCTTCCCCTAGTTTTAAGCATGTGAATGTTTTTAGGTAAAACGGAAATGGAAGGTGACCGCCGCTATCTCTTTGAAATGTCCTTGGGTCCCAGGATTTGCCCCCTTTGGGGCGCTGGCGATGAGTAGGGATTGAGGAGAGGCGGTAGTACTAGGAAAGCAGCACGTGTTGAAGGAGGGTCCCAGGTGCAGCCGGTTAAATGGTCAGACACTGTTGGCTGAATATTTGATAATTAGCCAAGTATCTCCCAGGTCGATTACTTGGGTCTCAGTGACCTTGGCAGTCCAGATGAGGTGAGATTTTCACAAACCACCACTGAACACATTTTCCAGTGATAAAGACAAAAATCAATGTTTTGTTTTGTTTTTCCTCAAGCACTGTAATTCACCTTAGAAACAAAACAAAAACTCCCTTTAGTAATTTAGTACATGTTGTTTTCCACTGCAGTATAGATGTTTGCCCAGTGAATTTAGAGGAAGTCAGTGTTCCATGAGGTGGTTCAAAGCATTAAAGAATAGGGTGTTTATTTTCTTCCTGTCACTGTGAGAGAGAATTACTGATGGCACTTCTCACTATGGCTTGTAGGTGGTTGTAAACACGCTATTTTGGAAACACTTGAGAGTTGAATGAGAAAGATGGGGAAAGTGGTTGCTGCTTTTAAAGACAATAGATTCTGTATTTGCCACTTATTCTCACATTGAATCCTCCAGTTAACACTATTTTAAGAAGGAGACATGTTAAAGTCTTCTAAGGCTAAGCACCCAGGTCTGTAGAACATCCTAACAGTCATGAGGCAGATCACTGAAACAATAACCAAGCTCTGAAGGTAAAGTAGAGTTCTGGGGTTATTTGTATTTCTCTAAAGTGTGAAGAGTCAGTTATAGGAAGCTGCCTTGATCACAGAGGCCAAATGGAGCAGACACTGATACAAGAAGGCAAGGTTCGGCTTCTTTCTCTTCTTTGCTCTCTGTGTCCCTTCTGATCCTGTTCTTTGATTCAGTAAGTATGTGATAAGCTCCTATCTCATGGCATCTGTTCCCCGGGCCTGGTTATCAGAGGTTCTCAAGATTTAGATATGTAATGACATCTGAAGATCAAGGTGGCCAATCTTAGCTATGTTCTAAGAGCTTTTGCATATCTGGAATTTAAAACAAAACAATGACTTGCATGTCAACTAAACATGTTTCTTAGCCTAGAATGGAGCAATCCCCCCTGACTTTCCACCTAGTCCCTGTCTGAGCCTGGCAACATAACCAGGCTAAGCCCTGGCCAGAATCCAGTGTCTGCCCAAGGGCAGAGCAGGTAATGCTCTCCTTGCTCTGGGAACAGCCCTACCCTTGGTGCCGTGAGAGCCCATTGACTGTGCTTCCAGGAATGGACTCCAGTTTCCGAATAATTGAATACCAGCTTCTTGATAGCTGGGTTTCCTCTACCTGGACTGTTTCAAATTCCCCTAGTTCCACAATTTTTTCAATAACCCAGAACCTTGGGATCTTTTTGGCTCTTGGTAAAATAGTACCTAGCTCCTGCCTTTTTTTTCTTTCTTTCTTTCTTTTTTGGGGGCATTAGATTGATTATTGTTTGCAGATAGACTTACTAGATATCTAGAAAAGAGGAGTTGATAGGCTCATCCTAGGGGAGAGGATAGACCTGAGCCCTCACCCATCTGCAGGTCAGCCAGGTCACCCCATTATAGCCTTCCTTAGTCTAGTTATCACCTGAATGCTATGTAAGAAAATGAAATGACAATGAAGTGTTTTATCTACTCTCACCCTTTTCACCTGAGAATATCATGGTCCCACAGAGATTGGAGTCTTCAAAAGGACCATAGATCACCAAAATGACCCTATCCTAAAGCATGCTTATAACACACCCATCAGGTGAATATGTATCCTCAAGCAGAGACTTAAAAAAACTCAAAATACTGACTCAGTGTCATCAAGCATCTTAGAAAAGACTCTCCTGAGCTGCAGTAAATATCAATAGTATTAACATAAGGCAAGAGGAATATCACGTCTCAAATTTTATCTCAAGCAGTGAACTCTGTTCTATTCCGGGTACAATTGGTTTTCTAAAATTAAATGGAACCCTGACCTGGCCAGGGTTTGTAGACATTTGGTCAGGTGCTAGGGACACAGTGTTTGCCTTTGGGGGTCTTACAGTCCTCAGAGAAGACACTGGAGGATTTTAAGCAGAGCAGATCTGCATTTTAGAAAGTTCACTCCAGCTGCAGTGAGAAGAATGAAATGGGGAAGATACAAGCAAGGCAGCTGCTAAGAAAATCCCCACTAGAGGGGAGAGAGAAGTGAATTGATTCAAAAGATACTTAGGCAAAGGTATTTAAGATACTAACTCAAAGAAAATATTAGGTGACTCAACTCTGAAAAGTTGACCTGTCATTTCAAAATACGTGTGTTCCAGGTAGATAACCAGAAGCCACGTTTCATTACTATACGGTCCCTACTGACTGTAGCTACTCTCGGGCCCCACGTAATTTGTTTCTATCACAGAAAAAAGTTTTTGATAAACAATGAGGCTGGGGCTTCCCTGGTGGCGCAGTGGTTGAGAGTCCGCCTGCCGATGCAGGGG
>NW_006774670.1:3359258-3366979 GCF_000442215.2 Lipotes vexillifer
GCCTGTGCTCCGCAATGGGAGAGGCCACAACAGTGAGAGGTCCGCGTACCGCAAAAAAACAAAAAAAAAAAGAATGAGGCTGTTTTTTTATTCATACTTTCAACAACTTGGTGCTTCTTTATGCAGACTTAACTATATATATCTGAGGGCAAAGTTAAGATAAACTGTTGCCCTCAGATTGTACACACATTCTCTGATTTAGCTTAATTCCTCCCAGGAATAAAAACACCCTGACTTTTGATTGTGTAACAGTAATGGAAGTGGGCAGTGGAACAGTCTTTTTTTTTTTTTTTCCTAAGTTGGCCACAGTATGGCCTGCTGTATGTCACAGGGAAGACTGTATCGTATTTGCAGAGGGCACTGTTAGAGCATGTACTAGTGGTGTGTGAGGCACTAAATGCCCGTGAGAGAAGAAAAACCACTCTAGTCACCGCCACGTGTATAGCTTTTTAATACAAATGTATTTGGATGTATTTGCAATTTACTTGTTTATTAGTTCCAGGGTCAATCTCTACATGAGAATTTTGAAACTTTTTAAATTCTGGTGTTAAATCTTTCTCCCCCCATTTGATAACTGTATATCTTGGGTCATTAATGTGCAGTAAATGCAGATTTGATTTGTACTTTATGGCTGTAAAACAGTGTCCTCCTTGTTTAGTGATCACACTGCACAACCTCAGTCCTGCAGAATATTTATTGCAACTTAGAAATGAATAAAAGAAGTCTACCTGCACATGCAAAGAATTAAGAGCCACATAACTTCGATTCTGGCTAGAACTTACATGGCATTATTCATCTTTTGATTCCTAATGAGCTTGGCTATCTGGGTTCCTGGTCCGCAGCAAGGAGGTCCACCTTCTAGTTTCAGAGCATGGCTGTTAGAATAAGTGTGATACGTAGTCACAACCAACTGCTGAGCAATGAAGGCAATACAGGGAGGGGTGTCTGTGGTTACATCCTAAATCTATGAGAAAAGAAAAGTTGGGTTCAGAACTATCTGTTAACAAGGAAATAAGTATTGCCTTTTGGATAAATGGATCCTCAGTCCTTTTTAGAGCTAGAAAAAACCTTAAAAATCATTTAGTCTGACCACCTTAATTTACAGATAAGGAAACGGAGGCTCAAAGAGGTTAAATGATGTTTCCAAGGTCATATGGCTGCCAACTGGAAAAGCTACTGGGACCAGAATCTATGAATCCCAATTTCCAGTTCATCCATCTTCCTACTACTGACCAAAAAGTAGAAATTTTAATGGTATGGAAAATTCATTATCTGTTGACATTGTACCTTTTTCTCAGAATATTGTAATAGCCACTGTTTATGGAGAAATTACTTACATATACACAGTGTCAGTTATCTATTGCTGTATAACAAACCACTCCATAACATAGTGGCTTAAAACAACCACCATTTATTTAGTTTATGACTTTGTGCATCAGCAGTCTGGACCTGGTGAATCTACTGGTCTTGCTCAGGCTCCCTTATGTGTCTCTGGTCACCAAGGTGGCGCTGCCTCTGGGTGTTGGCTGACTGTTGGCTGAGTCCTCTGGGGAGCAGCTGGGCCTCATGCTTCCTGTCACTGGACAGGCTGCCCTGGGCCTGGTCACATGTTGGCCCAGCATGGTTGTGATCAGGAGCATGGGAGCAAGGCTCCTTGAGGCCTAGACTGCAATGGACACAAGTTGCTTCCCCTCCAATCTACTTATGAAGAAACAGACTACCTTTTGATGGGAGGAAGTGCAGAGCCTTTAGAGAATGGTATGGATTCAGGGAGGGGTGGAGAATTGTGGCCGTTTTTGCAAGCTGCTGCATTGGCCGAGCACTTTATAGAACTTAACTAATTCTCATAACAACTCAAGAGATGAAGGCAGAATTTTACAGGTGAAGTAATTGAAACTCGGGCGTGTTAGTTCACATGAGGCAGGGGAATAGCTGGTGAGCAGTGGAACCAGCATTGGAACTCAGATCTGATCCAGGACTTCCCTGGTGGTGCAGTGGTTAAGAACCCCCCTGCCAATGCAGGGGACACGGGTTTGAGCCCTGGTCCGGGAAGATCCCACATGCCGCGGAACAGCTAAGCCCATGCACCACAACTAAGCTCTAGCCTGCGCTCTAGAGCCCGCGAGCCACAACTACTGAGCCCACGCACCACAACTACTGAAGCCCGCGCGGCTAGAGCCCATGCTCTGCAGCAAGAGAAGCCACAGCAATGAGAAGCCCGCACACCGCATCAGAGTAGCTCCCACTTGCCACAACTAGAGAAAGCCTGCCCCCAGCAGCAAAGACCCATCACAGACAAAAATAAATAATTTATAAAACTGTATTTAAAAAAAATGATCAGATCCAAAGCCCACGTCTGTAACCATGATGCAGCTCTGCCTCTGTGCCTCTCTGTGTCATGCTGCAGGGGAGGATGGTATTATTAAAGCATCATAAGCTCAGAGTTTCATGTGAACAAAATTAACTTTAAGAATCCTTTTTCTTGATTTATGTGCTAAAAGAAATCAAGCCAGTTAAGATTCAGAGTAAAGAGAAACTGGATTATCAGAGAAGCATAGTAGGGGACAAGGTGATGAGCTTAGGGGAGCCAAGGGAAAGACAGATTTGAAAAGGATAGTATCTATTTATAGTCAAAAGATCCTCCTATCACTTACATAAAATGGGTAATAGCCCCACTATACAGATGAAGATATTTGCCTGATAAAGACTGCATTCCAACCCATGTCTGTATGTCTCCAAAAAACTAGCCCCTCCCCATTTTTTTCCCACTGAGCCAATAGGTTTTGCTACTCCAAGTGGGGTCCATGGGCCAGCAGCATGGTGGTCACCAGGGAGCCGGTTAGAATTGCAGTCTTGCCCCCACTTCGGATCTACTGAATCAGAATCTGCATTGTAACAAGATCCTCAGATGATTCATAAGCACAGTGAAGTCTGAGGAGCACTGCATTAAAGGGACTGTGCGGGAAATGATTTGGAATAAGATGGGCGGGTGGAAGGGCATTCTAGGCAGAGAGAACAGCACGAGCAAAGGACCTGAGGCTGGAGTCTGTGGGCAGGTAAAGCAATTCCTGGACTAGAGGAGGGGGCATGTTTTTGGAGTAGAAGGAAATAGGGTGAGACTGATGGAATCACTGTGGATCCTGAGGAAGTCTGCTTTTAGGAAGGCTGATCAGGCAGCACTGAGGATGGCCTGGAGAGCCCAGAGGCAGTGAACCCAGTTGTGAAGCATGCCGAGGGGAGGGCTCAGACTGAGGCAGGGATGGCGGAAATAGAGAAGAAAGGTCCAGTCTGGGAGACGTTTCAAAGCACATCCCACAGGGCTTGTTGCCAAATTGGATTCTAAGGAAAGAAAGAGAGGAAGTGAAGATGGTTCTGTACTGCCAAGTTCTGAATTGTGCTTCCCAGACTTCAGGTTGGGACATTATCTTTGCATTCTTTTCTACTGAAAAAGAAGATACTTTTTGGTCGTAATGGTGGTTTGGGGGTTTTGTTTGTTTTCAGGCAGCTTTCCCCATTCCTTTGAATTGTGGCAGTTTTTCGCCTTTTACTAAGAGGCAGTTCACATGTTAAAGTCCCAAATCAGCATGCCCATGTAAATTTCATACACACACACACACACACACACACACACACACACACACACAGAGAATGTTTTTGGCAGGCAATTAATTATAATGAAACAGTTCTTCATATAATTCTTCAGTTTATTCAACCTTCCCAAACTGTCCTGTCACATTTATATAGGTAGAATTATTATGGCCCTTTCACAGTTAAAGATACTGAGATTTAGCAATGTCATCCAGCCAAGGTTTGAACCAAAGTCTACTAACTCCAAGCCCAATCTTCTATCCACTGAAGCATTCTGCAGGTTTTATATTTGGTCTTTGGAGGCAGTTAGTCAGTCTGATCAGTTTTAAGTTTTGGTGTTTTTTTTTTTAATTTTATTTATTTTTTATACAGCAGGTTCTTACTAAGTTTGAGTTTATTTTTTCCCCCATATACACTGTGTCAACCTCAGGAAGATGCTTGAAAGTTTATATTGTGACTTTGAAGTAACTGTTTCATGGAAACTTGAAAAATGCCTCATAAAAACTGATTTCCTCCCCCGCCTGATTTTCTTATTTCATTGAATCCCTGTGTTGATTCTAATAGCAACAAACCACACTTCAGAGTTCAAAAGATATGAATTATTTTGCTGCCTTTTCCTTTTATTGTTTTGAGTGATAAAACGATTTTAATATTTTTCTAAATAAATTTTTAAGCCTGTTTCTTAAGCAACTAACCTGGGGCTTTTAACATTTTTTTTTTTTTTTTTTTTTTTTTTTTTTTTGCGGTACGCGGGCCTCTCACTGTTGTGGCCTCTCCCGTTGTGGAGCACAGGCTCTGGACGCGCAGGCTCAGCAGCCATGGCTCACGGGCCCAGCCGCTCTGCGGCATGTGGGATCTTCCCGGACCGGGGCACAAACCTATGTCCCCTGCATCAGCAGGCGGACTCTCAGCCACTGCGCCACCAGGGAAGCCCTAACCTGGGGCTTTTAAAATAATCTGTAGATTGTAGAATCCCGACTTGGAAGGTGGCTTCACTGAGCCAAACACCTCATTTTATAAATTAAAAAACAGAGGCCTGGAGAGAGAGGGGTGCTTGTTCAAAGATACCCCCACAAGTCAGAGGCAAAACTAAGGCTGGAAGCCTTGTTTCTAACCCCCAGTCCTCTACTCTTTGACTAAACTACTCAAAGCAATTCCTTTCCCTGTTGTGTTTGCCAGCCTCTAATGGGCAGTGTGGGGAAGTTGGGAGAGCTCAAAGTCAAGAAGACCTGGGTTTGAGTCCTGGTTTGCTAGCTATGTAGCATGGAACAAAATGCATTTACTGCTACCGTCATTTCTAAAGAGAATTATAAAACAGAATTAATTGACTATACAGTCGAGATTTAGTTTACAAAGTACAATTTCTCTGCATTCTCTTTTAAACTTGATGGGACAGTTTTATGATCCTCACTGGGATTTGGTTTTGATGAAGGAAGCCAAGTGTTCTAGAAGTGGATATGATACGAGCTTCAGAGAGACACTGCAACCCAGGCGGAGGTCCAGCTCCAGAAGACCGCTGACGGAGGCCTGATCCCTCCTCCACAAAATGAGTTCAGTCTCTATTTCTGATGCAACGCCTTCCGTTTTTAAAGCTAAAAGACAAGTGTTTCCTGGTGCTGAAGCACAGGCAAAATTGTGACTCTGGGGAGGGATCCCCAAAACAAAGGAGGGTGTAGAAGAGTCACAGCCCACTAGCGTGGAGAGAGCTAGAGGGTTGTTTTTGTAACACCCTGCCTACAGTCAAAGGTTTAATGGGGCAAAAGGAGTGTGACCTGTATGTAATCAAAAATAAAAATAAAAAGCTAAAGTAGCTTTAGAGAAAACAAAATTACTGAAATTACAACCCTGGACTGGCGATAGTTCTGTACGAGTTAATTAGACAAAGAAAAAGCAAAACAAGCAAACAAACAAAATCTCCAGAATTTGCCACCCCAGCACCTTGCAGGGCTCCACTGGCAGGTGTGACTGGGTGAGACACAGAAATCGTCAGAATCATCCTCTCAGTCACAGATGACTGTGTCATATGCATGTTTGGTCCCATTACACGTCTTTACTCACTCTGTTTGCAGGTGCTTACCGTCTGTTTAGTCTGTGGGAGCCCTTAAAAGAAACCAAGGGTGGTGGTGTACTTTCTTCCATCACTAAACCAGCCGGTCAACGGTGCTTCTCGAGTGAGTCTTAAGGAAGAAAAAATGTGACCTCTTTGGAGTCAGGCCTGGCTCTCCCAGAAGAGATGGGAATTAGGGCTAGACTCCCGACAGGTCTGAGTCCTGACTCTGCCATTTGTTACGGGGACATCAGATATTTCCCAAAACCTCCCTGGGTCTCAGTTTCTTATCTGTAAAGCTGCATGTGTCTGCACTTAGTAAATGCTTAATAAATCTGATTCTCAGCCTCCGTAGCCTTCAGTTTTCTCGAACGTAAAATGAGAGGTTTGGACCAGAGCAGCACTGTGGGGTACAGGATGCAAGGAAGGGTCAGGGTAGGGGAGGTGTACAATCAGCGCATTTCTCCTCCCAGCTCACCTCATCTTTACCTTGGATAAAAGCCACACGAAATACAACAGGAAACTTCAGAATTAAACACATGAGATTTCCCTGGAATTTCTAACTGTATATATAACTTTCCTTACTATAAAATGGTCTCCTTAAATATCTGTCCAAGGGTAGTTATAAATCCTCCCCGGACCTCAGACATGTAAAGAAGTTTAGGCTGAAATGTATTCCATGTTTGTGTTAGTGGGAAGTAGGGAGGATGCCAAGGACTTGGCGTGTGGAAACAAAGTAAAAATGGAGTTCTTTGAGAAAGCAGAACTTATTTGCATACTAAAGTAATGTTGCTCTTCAGTGTTGAGATGAAAGGAAACTATGAAATATGCAGAAGTGAGTGATGAGGAAGGGGGCTCTCGTCTGGTCCTCCTGTCCATGAAGGATTTTCAACCGAACTAAGTTGGCGTGTACAGTATTTAAAAGAAAGGGTCGGGCTTCCCTGGTGGTGCAGTGGTTGAGAGTCCGCCTGCCGATGCAGGGGACACGGGTTCGTGCCCCGGTCCGGGAAGATCCCACATGCCGCGGAGCGGCTGGGCCCGTGAGCCATGGCCGCTGAGCCTGCGCGTCCGGAGCCTGTTCTCTGTCCGCAACGGGAGAGGCCACAACAGTGAGAGGCCCGCGTACTGCAAAAAAATAAAAGAAAGGGTCATTGCTTCACCTTTGTATATTATAATATTCTTCATCCTTCACTTTGTGAGTTGGATTGGATTGTGGTTGGATTTTTGAAAAAATATTGTAAAGCATTTTCATTATGGAAGGCCCACCCCACTTAGTGAACCTAGTGCCATAAAGAGCTTTTTTTTTTTTTTTTTTTAATACTGGTGCTGTGGAAACTAAAATCTAAATGCTGTCTATTGAACAAATGTCCACGGAGGCTGCGCCAGGCGGTGGGGACACAAAGGTGACTCATACAAGCCTGGACACAGTCCCCGTAGGGCTCAGTGCAGTCGGTATGCGGACGTATCACCCTCCATTCCCATAGGGACCGCAGGGAGGGACACCCCGGCACTGTGGTGGGTGGGATGGGAGTGTGACCTGGACTGAGAGGCAGGAAGGGCCGTCCCGCCCAGCTGCGAAGGCTGAGAGCGATCTGACTGAGCAAAGGGGGTCGTCGGGTGGGAAGGCACAGCACGCGCTCACATGTCTCGGGGTGGCCGTGTTCTGGGAGGTGTCCTGTGCATGATGAGTACCAGGAGAGGTGGCAGAAGGTGTATCGTGTGGGGTCTTGTAAGCTACATGCTATAACCTGACCTCAGCCAATCTGATCCTTCTTACTGTTGTAGGATTTTTTTGGTGGATGTTGAAACCTCCAGTATTTAGAGGTGGCTGAGGGTACAGGTCTCCTTCCCCACAGCCTCACACTTGGTCCCAAAGCCGATCTCAGGCCCAATCTAGCCTCACATTGTAACATTGATTAGTAAGCAGGAATCGAAATAATCATGCAGCCTGTTTTGTAAGCTTGGTGAAGTCCCCCGTTGTGTTCTTTTCATTTCTCCAAGTAGATCTTTCATGGAAAGTTCATTAGAGGCAAATGGGTCACTCCTCTTTTTTTTTTTTTTTTTTTTTTTTTTTTTTTTTTTTTTC
>NW_006774670.1:3366989-3371695 GCF_000442215.2 Lipotes vexillifer
CCCCACACACACTGTATTTTATTTTTACAAGAGATAAATAAACTGACACCAAGCATTGTAAATGGATGGGGACACTCCTCTTGAGGGAGGGTTCAGCTAACCTAAGGGTGTAATTGAGCAACAAGAACTAGACAAGGCATTTTTCACCAACCAGGAACCGCTGGGAAGGGCACAGGTACTGGATCACCACCGTGTACCATTTGGTGCAAGAGTGGGGTGCCTCGACGCTGTTTCTAGCTAATCCACACATCCTACACAAAACTGATTTCACCAAGGAAAAATAACTTCTAACATTTGCTAATTAATCAAGTCCTTTTTGTTGATTGTTGATTGGAGGTAAGAAAGCTAACATACCTATAGAGACCACCTCTGGATTATAGCCTTCTGATAACATTCTTACTAACCATCTCTGAAGTGTGTATTCCTGACTGGGGTAACTAATTTAATCTACATCCTAGAGTGCAGATGAAAAACACACTCATAAATTCCAGACTGTCTATGCATTATAGACAATAGAACCATTATGAGGCAGTGGTCTTTATCTGGGGAACAGAGAGAGGCTATTGAAGGTCATAAACTGGGAAATAAGATTTGCATCTCTGGCTGCAAGTTGGGTAACTGGAAGGAAGACATGGGGAGAGAGGAGACCAAGTAAGGGGCTGTTGCGTTAGATGTTGTTGAATCTCCACTTGAATAAGGTGGAGGTAATTCAACAGAGAGAAGTGGCTGGGTTCCTGAAATATTAGGTGAAATCACCAGGACCTGGTGGTGGATTGGAAGTGGGAAGTGAGGGAGGAGGTGCCAAGACTGAATTTTGGGGCTGAGTATACAAAGGAATTTTGTTGAAGTGTTGTTTGTGATCAAAAAGAAAAACAGTGTATCTGTTGTCAGTATACACTGGTTAAATGAGGTACACTTTATAGATACAATGCAGTACTCTGCACTGATGAAAAAAAAATGAGATATATATGTGATGACATGGTGGAAAGATATCCAGGATACAATCTTAATTTTTTTAATTTGTTAAAGAAACATGCATTTAGTGTTCCATTTGAATACAGTTAGTAGTGATTATAATTGGCACTTAACATGGCAGTAGTAACAATTATAATTGGCACTTGTACAGTCCAGAAGAAAAAATTCCTAGCAGTGGTTATCTGTGCAGCAGAGATTACCAGGGCTGTCTGCGATCTATACTGTGGATTTTTGCAACTGAGAAATCAGATTTTGCAGAAAATGAGCAAACCACCCTACTTCTCTCATGAAAACTCCTGATCATTCTATCCCAACATAATTACTCCCTCTTTTGAACACACAGTCCACAGTCATTCCAGAATGTTAGATTCAAAAAGGGCCTTAGAGGTCATTTAGTTTAGCGCCTCCATTTCACAGATGTGGAAATGGAGGCCCAGAGAGGTTAAGGGCTTAGCTGAAGTCATATAACCCTAAACTAGTCATAGGGCCAAGACTAGAACCCTGGGATTGTACCAACTCAGAGTCTGGAATTCTTTAGACTACAGCAAGGGAAGTCTCCTCTAGCAAGCGCTGTGTCTACGAATACCTTGGCTTTTATTGGACTGTCCAGTAAATCTGTCTCCTGCCATAAACGATGCACTCAGACTCAGAGAGTGTTCAGCCTCATGTTCCACAGACTGTAAAACACTCATTAAAGCACTCAATGGACTAGTTAGACTTCAGATCCTAGAGGCAGGACTAAAATTAGGGCAGGAGAAAGACTCCGACGCTGGCGCTCAACACAGAGCAAGCTGCCCACCCGACCCCATCTCCCCCCTGCCCCACCCAGAGTAATGCAATGCCTAATTGGTTATGCTGGGGAAATGGACTTTGGATTTAAGTAAGGGTCAACAATACACCGATATCCTGAACTTCCTGAAGGCAATGGCATGGTTCCTGGAGGATACTTTTCATTTGTGGTTGAAGTCGTGATGATTTCTCACAGCTGTCTTCAGAATGCTCACTTCCTACAACTCTCATAGCCCCTTTTCACAGAGTGTGTTCTGGGACTGTCTCTTACCTTAGAGAAACGCATCCTGATTGTGGGCCCAAGAGCAATGTTTCAGGTCGTTCACTCTCACATGGTGGTGGCCCAAAGAACTGAACACTTACAGACGGCAGTTCACTGACAGAAAGGAGGATAGAGGTCTACCTTGTCCTTAGACCTGGAGTTACCCAGGGGCAATTAGGGAGCCACGTGCCCCAGTCTGTTCAGGGCTATTTGGCTTTCCCACCTTTGGTACCTGGTTCTTTTCTCTTTCTCGCCTGAAGCTAATCAGAATACTTTTGTTTATACTGAACTACACTTGGCATCTGATGTTCATCACCTAAATGGGTCACTATCTTTCAGAAACTCTTCTGCTCCCGTTTTGCAAATTTGGTGAGCTTGTTTCCAGTGTTTTATTACTTTATTTCAACTCAGTATTTTCCATATCTTAAACGTTGCCATTTTTCAAGTTACCATCTGTTTTATTTTTTTAGACTCTATGCCCACACACGTTTATATACAGCTTAGTTTTAAACTCTTTCAAACCACTTTTTCTTTCTCCTATTGCTAGTCTTGTGTGGATTCACAATGCTTTAAGTATTTAAGGTATCCATATAATGCATTTGTACATTTTATCTTAAAATTGGGAAAAAGCAAAAATAGTTAATAGTCACACTGTGATGTACCTTTAAATTGTGTTAAGCAAGTTAGTATTTTGATGTAATGAAAGTAAGGATAAATTTAAAGTACTAATAATTATTTCCCCTTGGTCAACTATATGTCTACCTTTCAGTAAGCTCACATTTTGCTTTTCACAAGTGCAGAAATTTAGCTTCCTGAATACTAGGGACACATGTAGAGGCTGAGAGTATAGGCAAGGGGAGAATGTATAACCTTCCACAGACCTCCACTGCAAATAGAACAGGAAGGAATGTGAGCGAACTCAACAGATCTTAAGAGTCAGAAAATTCCAAGATGACAGGATAGCTGAGCCCTAGAGGGGTTATTAGCAATACATAACCCAACAATGGACTGTGTGTGTGCCTTCAGAAATATCTGGAAAAAGTTACATTTCTCATTGTTCAACTATGGTCAGTCCAAGCCATCATCTATCTGCCAGTAATTTTGGTATGAGATAACAGTTAACCGAATCTTCTAGTAAAATGCAAAACACTTTGGATGAACACAGGATAGACTATTTGAAATCAGTCTTCCCTGAAAACTCAAGAATTCATATTCCCCTTAACTTGCCCAAATAACCATGACAAAGCATTTTTATGCCAACACTGTGACACTGTGTATGCCTAAACATTGAAACATTTTAATTATTAACAGGGGTAATAGCCTCTTTGGGAAATTAAAAGTTCCATGAAAGAATTAGAATCGAAGGGTCTGTAGGTATAATTAAAGGCTAGACCAGGTAGATTCGCTATGTCTCTTAATATCTATAATCAACAAACATTTGAGTGCTTTCCATGTTTTTTTTTCTTTTGCTTTGTAAAGTTTTGAAAGTAAAGAAATGTAAGACAAAAATTAACTACCTCACAACCAAAAGAGCAGAAATGTTTTCCTGCTAGAACTTCTCAGTTGCAACTGATTAAGGACTATTTATTCCTGATAAAAGTATAGAGGAAAGCCCAAGGAGAAAAGGATGCTGTGTCTTTAAATTTAGAGATATCTTATAATTGTCCTTGCAGTTTCTATTTTCATTTGTTTGCTTTGGGTGGGACATGGAAAAATATTTGCCTACTGTGTGGTGCTAATCTTCATGCATGTGTTCATGAATTTCCTGAGAAAGGTGGTAGGCAATTCATTGGTGATGACTTTTATTTTTAAATGTTTGCCAATGCATGAATTTCTGTCCTTAAAATCTGTAAGTTCAGGTTCATTCAGTATCATAAGAGAAGATGTCTCTGAGACACTCCAAAAGTGTGAAACTTTAGGAATTAAACATTGAGTTTTCTAGTTATATATTATCCCAGAAGCTACCTTAATTATGTGATCAGTATTTTCATCATAAATTGGTTATTAACAAAGTTCTGATGAACTCTAATAAATAACATTGTTTGGAAAATCTTAATTTACTTGTTAAAATAGTTTTTTTGTTTTTTAATGTTTAGGTAGTATCTTTGGTTTCAGTGGCTTGGAGGCAAGCTATATTGTCGTTGTTGTTTTTCTTAAGGTAATGAAAATTCCAGTAGTGGAGAAATTCTTATTCAATCAACAAATATGTATTGAGCATTTCCCATATGCCCGACCTACAGGGAAAATATAAATCAGCCTTCTTGCCACCCCACAGTGGACTTTTTTTCACAAATGCAGAACTTTAATTTGCAAATAAAATTCTTGAATACTATACTCCTACACCATATACTTGGAATATAAATTCATTCATCGTATTTATTGGGCACTAACTCCATGCTAGGCTTTGAGCTGTGTGCTGACCAGGAAACAGACGCGAACAAATAGAGTCCCTGTCCCCATGTGGCTTATAATATCTGCTGGGAAAGAGGAACATTAAATAAGCATGTAAATAAAACTAGAATTTCAACTTGTTCAACGAGGTGCAACAAAGAAAAAGTAAAAGGGATGTAGAACAGCTTTTATGGGATCTGCTTTAGGGGAAGGGGGAGAGTCCAGGGAAGGTTTTCAGAGAAAGTGATGTGTGCAAAGCAGAAGAATGATGGAAAGTTAGCCAGGGAAA
>NW_006774670.1:3371705-3402352 GCF_000442215.2 Lipotes vexillifer
AGAGGTGGAGAAAACTGGTTGTGTATATTTTTATAAAGGCGGAAGGAGGCATAAGCCAAGAAACCCAGTTTGTAGTCTGAGAGCCACCAGTAACTGCTCTTGAGCATGTCTTAATCTCTGGTCTCATCTTCTTTACCTGAGAAGTCGGAGTTCAATAGAAACCTCTAGATTCCTTCTGTAACCTGTGATCCATGTGAATTGCTACCTTATTGGGAAGGCCTCTGATGGCTCTGTATGGGCCATTTCTGGAGCTGTCATCATCGCAGCCCAGATTCCTTCTGTTCCCGGGAACTGTGTGCTGAGTCCTTGCCAGGCTGGCCTAGGCTGGCCGGGTGGACCAGATTCAGGCAGTTCAGGTGGACTACCTCTGCTTCCTGCCCTGCCTACACCCACACCTATCTCCCTCTGTATCAATCCTTTCCTCATTCCCTCCATTCTCAGAGGATAAGGTGTTCCTTTTCCTGTTCAAGGTCAGCATTTTAATGGGGCCTCCTTTCCTTTTAGACCAGTACCCTGGCACACTGCCTCACCAGTTAATCCTGTCTCCATCCCAAATCTTCAAACTCTTCGCGCTCCAACCCTCCCCCACAAAAAGGAGTCAACTCTCTCAGTAAACACACTCAAATCTTTTCTTTTTTAATTAAAATACAGAACAAATGTCTGTTCCTTTGAGCTTCATTCTTCCACTTTTTAGCTATCCCTCCATCCCTCTGTCCCTCCCTGCCTCCCTCCCTCTCACTCTCTCTCTCTCTCTCTCTCTCTCTCTCTCTGTCTGTGTGTTTCCCTTATTAAAATACTAAGTTAAGTCAAAAGGTCTTAAAGAATTCTGAGTTGTTGCTGCCTTTAACTGCAATTCCCATCTCTCACTTCTAGCTCACTCTTCATATGTCTCTCTTTGTCGTCTATGCACATCATGACATGAAAATTTCGCTGATGGAATTTGCATCTTAAATTTAAATGTATGACCATCAAATCTAATGGTCCTATTTCATCCCCTTACTTTATAAACTTCCCTGCTGCATTTCAAACTGCTGGTATTGATGATGCCCTCCTTATGGGAATTCTCTCTTTTCTCTGACTTCTGTTATACTATTACATTTCTCCCCCCCCCTCGGTTCTTCATCTATTTCTGTGACCTTTCCCTATTCATCTGCCACCTGCCAAGTCTGAAGGGGGTGTCGATGCAGAAGCCATTTGCAGGTCCTCTGTACACCTGTGAGTGATGACTGTCATCAGGGAAGGGTGTACAGAGAATTCAGAATAGGATTAAATAGTGACTAGATTCACTGATTTGGGTCAGTTGGCAAGGCAGCCTGTGTGGGAGATGGAAGAATCAAAGAGGTCTTGAGAATTAGGTGACTAGTAATTGGAATCTTGGGGAGAGAAGTGAGAAGATGGTACCCATTGTCAGGTTTGGGTTCCATATTAAAACAAATTATTTCCTTACAAAACAGTGTTTTAACCCTGGGAAAGTTTAGAATCAAGTACAAATGTGATGGACTAAATTAAATCCAAAGTATTTATATTTTTAGATAAGTTTGTGGGAAAGTCTGTCTTTAATATTTTATTTTATTACTTTTTTAACATCTTTATTGGAGTACAATTGCTTTACAATGGTGTGTTAGTTTCTGCCTTATAACAAAGTGAATCAGCTGTAAATATACACATATCCCCATATCTCCTCCCTCTTGCCTCTCCCTCCCTCCCTCTCACTCCCTATCCCACCCCTCTAGGTGGTCACAAAACACCGAGCTGACCTCCCTGTGCTATGCGGCTGTTTCCCACCAGCTATCTGTTTTACATTTGGTAGTGTATATAAGGCCATGCCCCTCTCTCACTTTGTCCCAGCTTACCCTTCCCCCTCCCCGTGTCCTCAAGTCCATTCTCTACATCTGTGTCTTTATTCCTGTCCTGCCCCTAGGTTCTTCAGAACGCTTTTTTTTTTTTTTTTAGGTTCCATATATATGTGTTAGAATACGGTATTTGTTTTTCTCTTTCAGACTGACTTCACTCTGTATGACAGACTCTAGAACCATCCACCTCACTACAAATAATTCACTTTCGTTTCTTTTTATGGCTTAGTAATATTCCATTGTATATATGTGCCACATCTTCTTTATCCATTCATCTGTCGATGGACACTTAGGTTGCTTCCATGTCCTGGCGATTGTAGATAGAGCTGCAATGAACACTGTGGTACATGACTCTTTTTGAATTATTGTTTTCTCTGGGTATATGCCCAGTAGTGGGATTGCTGGGTCGAATGGTAGTTCTATTTTTAGTGTTTTAAGGAATGTCCATACTGTTCTCCACAGTGGCTGTATCAATTTACATTCCCGCCAACAGTGCAAGAGGGTTCCCTTTTCTCCACACCCTCTCCAGCATTTATTGTTTCTAGATTTTTTGATGATGGCCATTCTGACTGGTTTGAGGTGATACCTCATTGTAGTTTTGATTTGCATTTCTCTAATGATTAGTGATGTTGAGCTTCCTTTCATGTGTTTGTGGGCAATCTGTATATCTTCTTTGGAGAAATGTCTATTTAGGTCTTCTGCCCATTTTTGGATTGGGTTGTTTGTCTTTTTGATATTGAGCTGCATGAGCTGCTTGTAAATTTTGGAGATTAATCCTTTGTCAGTTGCTTCATTTGCAAATATTTTCTTCCATTCTGAGGGCTGTCATTTCGTCTTGTTTATGGTTCCCTTTGCTGTGCTAAAGCTTTCAAGTTTCATGAGGTCCCATTACTTTTTGCTTTTATTTCCATTTCTCTAGGAGGTGGGTCAAAAAGGATCTTGCTGTGACTTCTGTCACAGAGTGTTCTGCCTATGTTTTCCTCTAAGAGTTTTATAGTGTCTGGCCTTACATTTAGGTCTTTAATGCATTTTGAGTTTATTTTTGTGTATGGTGTTAGGGAGTGTTCTAATTTCATTCTTTTACATGTAGCTGTCCAGTTTTCCCAGCACCACTTACTGAAGAGGCTGTCTTTTCTCCATTGTATACTCTTGCCTCCTTTATAAAAAATAGGGTGACCATATGTGTGTGGGTTTATCTCTGGGCTTTCTATCCTGTTCCATTGATCTCTATTTCTGTTTTTGTGCCAGTACCATACTGTCTTGATTACTGTAGCTTTGCACTCTAGTCTGAAGTCAGGGAACCTGATTCCACCAGCTCTGTTTTGCTTTCTCAGGATTGCTTTGACTATTCGGGGTATTTTGTGTTTCCATACAAATTGTGAATTTTTTTGTTCTAGTTCTGTGAAAAATGCCATTGGTAGTTTGATAGGGATTTCATTGAATCTGTAGATTGCTTTGGGTAGTATAGTCATTTTCATAATGTTGATTCTTCCAATCCAAGAACATGGTATATCTCTCCATCTGTTTGTATCATCTTTAATTTCTTTCATTAGTGTCTTATAGCTTTCTACATACAGGTTTTTGTCTCCTTAGGTAGGTTTATTCCTAGGTGTTTTATTCATTTTGTTGCAGTGGTAAATGGGAGTGTTTCCTTAATTTCTCATTCAGATTTTTTGTTGTTAGTGCATAGGAATGCAAGAGATTTCTGTGCATTGATTTTTTTTTTTTTTTTTTTTTTTTTTTCCCTTGCGTTATGCGGGCCTCTCACTGTTGTGGCCTCTCCCATTTGCGGAGCACAGGCTCCGGACGCGCAGGCCCAGCGGCCATGGCTCACGGGCCCAGCCGCTCCGCGGCATGTGGGATCTTCCCGAAACGGGGCACAAACCCGCGTCTCCTGCATCGGCAGGCGGACTCTCAAGCACTGCGCCACCAGGGAAGCCCCATTGATTTTTGTATCCTGCTACTTTACCAAAGTCATTGATTAGCTCTAGCAGTTTTCTGGTAGCATCTTTAGGATTCTCTATATATAATATCATGTCATCTGCAAACAGTGACAGTATTACTTCTTCTTTTCTGATTTGGGTTCCTGTTATTTCTTTTTCTTCTGTGATTGCTGGGGCTAAAACTTCCAAAACTATGTTGAATAAGAGTGGTGAGAGTGGGCAACCTTGTCTTGTTCCTGATCTTAGTGGAAATGGTTTCAGTTTTTCACCATTGAGAACGATGTTGGCTGTGGGTTTCTCATATATGGCCTTTATTATGGTGAGGTAAGTTCCCTCTATGCCTCCTTTCTGGAGGGTTTATGTCATAAATGGGTGTTGAATTTTCTCGAAAGCATTTTCTGCATCTGTTGAGATGATCATATGGTTTTACTCCTTCAGTTTGTTCGTATGGTGTGTCACGTTGATTGATTTGCATATATTGAAGAATCCTTGCATTCCTGGGATAAACCTCACTTGATATTGGTGTATGATCCTTTTAATGTGTTGTTGGATTCTGTTTGCTAGTATTTTGTTGAGGATTTTTGCATCTATGTTCATCAGTGACACTGGCCTGTAGCTTTCTTAGTGACATCTTTGTCTGGTTGTGGTATCAGGGGGATGGTGGCCTCCTAGAATGAGTTTGGGTGTGTTCCTCCCTCTGCTATATTTTGGAAGAGTTTGAGAAGGATAGGTGTTAGCTCTTCTCTAAATGTTTGATAGAATTCGCCTGTGAAGCCATCTGGTCCTGGGCTTTTGTTTGTTGGAAGATTTTTAATCAGTTTCAATTTCAGTGCTTGTGATTGGTCTGTTTATATTTTCTTTTTCTTCCTGGTTCTGTCTTGAAAGGTTGTGCTTATCTAAGTATTTGTCCGTTTCTTGCAGGTTGTCCATTTCACTGGCATATAGTTGCTTGACTAATCTCTCATGATTCTCTGTATTTCTGCAGTGTCAGTTGTTACGTCTCCATTTTCATTTCTAATTCTATTGATTTGAGTCTTTTCCCTTTTTTTCTTGATGAGTCTGGCTACTGGTTTATCAATTTTGTTTATCTTCTCAAAGAACCAGCTTTTCGTTTTATTGATCTTTGCTCTTGGGTCCTTGATTTCATTTTCATTTATTTCTGATTCGATTTTTATGATTTCTTTCCTTCTGCTAACTTTGGGGTTTTTTGTTCTTCTTTCTCTAATTGCTTTAGGTGTAAGGTTAGGTTGTTTATTTGAGATTTTTCTTGTTTCCTGAGGTAGGATTGTATTGCTGTAAACTTCCCTCTTAGAACTGCTTTTGCTGCATCCTATAGGTTTTGGGTCATTGTGTTTTCATTGTCATTTGTTTCTAGATATTTTTTTATTTCCTCTTTGATTTCTTCAGAGATCTCTTGGTTATTTAGTAATGTGTTCTTTAGCCTCCATTGTGTTTGTATTTTTTACAGATCTTTTCCTGTAATTGATATCTAGTCTCATAGCATTGTGGTCAGAAAAGATACTTAATATGATTCTAGTTTTCTTAAATTTACCAGGGCTTGATTTGTGACCCAAGGTATGATCTATCCTGGAGAATGTTCCATGAGCACTTGAGAAGAAAGTTTATTCTGTTGTTTTGGGATGGAATGTCCTATAAATATCAATTAAGTCCATCTTGTTTAATGTATCATTTAAAGCCTGTGTTTCCTTATTTATTTTCATTTTGGGTGATCTTTTCATTGGTGAAAGTGGGGTGTTAAAGTCCCCTACTATGATTGTGTTACTGTCGATTTCCCCTTTATGGCTGTTAGCATTTGCCTTATGTACTGAGGTGCTCCTATGTTGGGTGCATAAATATTTACAATTGTTATATCTTCTTCTTGGATTGATCCCTTGATCATTATGTAGTGTCCTTCTTTGTCTCTTGTAATAGTCTTTATTTTAAAGTCTATATTGTCTGATATGAGAATTGCTACTCCTCTTTCTTTTGATTTCCATTTGCATGGAATATCTTTTTCCATCCTCTCACTTTCAGTCTGTAT
This sequence comes from Lipotes vexillifer, assembly GCF_000442215.2. NCBI lineage: Eukaryota > Metazoa > Chordata > Mammalia > Artiodactyla > Lipotidae > Lipotes > Lipotes vexillifer. The sequence continues at coordinate 3,377,543 of NW_006774670.1, forward strand.
GTGTCCCTAAGTGTGAAGTGGATCTCTTATAGACAGCATATAGATGGGTCTTGTTTTTGTATCCATTCAGCCAGCCTATGTCTTTTGGTTAGAGCATTTAATCCATTTACATTTAAGGTAATTATCAATATGTATGTTCCTATTACCATTTTCTTAATTGTTTAGGGGTTTTTTTTGTAGGTCTTTTCCTTTTTGTAAAGGAAAAAAGACCTACAAAAGACCTTTTTGTAGGTCTTTTCTCTTCTGTTTCCTGCCTAGAGAAGTTCCTTTAGCATTTTTTGTAAAGCTGATGTGGTGGTGCTGAATTCTCTTAGCTTTTGCTTGTCTGTAAGGTTTTAATTTCTCCGTCGAATCTGAATGAGATCCTTGCTGGGTAGAGTAATCTCGGTTGTAGGTTTTTCCCTTTCATCACTTTAGATATGTCCTGCCACTCCCTTCTGGCTTGCAGAGTTTCTGCTGAAAGATCAGCTGTTATCCTTATGGGGGTACCCTTGTATGTTATTTGTTGTTTTTCCCTTGCTGCTTTTAATATTTTTTCTTTGTATTTAATTTTTGATAGTTTGATTAATATGTGTCTTGGTGTGTTTCTCCTTGGATTTTTCCTCTATGGGACTCTCTGCGCTTCCTGGACTTGATTGACTATTTCCTTTCCCATATTAGGGAAGTTTTCAACTATAATCTCTTCAAGTATTTTCTCAGTCCCTTTCTTTTTCTCTTCTTCTTCTCGGACCCCTATAATTCAAATGTTGGCACGTTTAATGTTGTCCCAGAGGTCTCTGAGACTGTCCTCAATTCTTTTCATTCTTTTCATTCTTTTTTCTTTGCTCTGTGGTCATTATTTCTACTGTTCTATCTTCCAGGCCACCTCAATTATTCTGCTATTGATTCCTTCTAGAGAATTTTTTATTTCATTATTGTGATGTTCATCATTGTTCATTTGCTCTTTAGTTCTTCTGAGTCCTTGTGAAACGTTTCTTGCATTTTGTCCATTCTGTTTCCAAGATTTTGGATCATCTTTACTATCATTATTCTGAATTCTTTTTCAGGTAGACTGCCTATTTCCTCTTCATTTGTTTGGTCTGGTGGGTTTTTACCTTGATCCTTCATCTTCTGTGTGTTTCTCTGTCTTCTCATTTTGCTTAAGTTACTGTGTTTGGGGTCTCCTTTTTGCAGGCTGCAGGTTCATATTTCCCATTGTTTTTGGTGTCTGCCTCCAGTGGCTAAGGTTGGTTCAGTGGGTAGTGTAGGCTTCCTGGTGGAGGGGACTGGTGCCTGTGTTCTGGTGGATGAGGCTGGATCTTGTCTTTCTGGTGGGCAGGACCACGTCTGGTGGTGTGTTTTAGGGTGTCTGTGAACTTATTTTGATTTTAGGCAGCCTCTCTGGTAATGGGTGAGGTTGTGTTCCTGTCTTACTAGTGCTTTGACATAGGGTGTCCAGCACTGTAGCTTGCTGGTCGTTGAGTGGAGCTGGGTCTTAGCGTTGAGATGGAGATCTCTGGGAGAGCTTTTGCCATTTGCTATTACGTGGAGCCAGGAGGTCTCTGGTGGACCAATGTCCTGAACTCGGCTCTCCCACCTCAGAGGCACAGACCTGACACCCAGCCGGAGCCCCAAGACCCTGTCAGCCAAATGGCTCAGAAAAAAAGGGAGAAAAAAAGATGGGAGGGAGGGAGGGAAGGAAGGAAATAAAATAAAGTTATTAAAATAAAAAAAATTTTCTTAATTATTAAAAGTTTTAAAAATTTTGTAAGTAATAAAAGAAAAAGAAAGAAGAGAGCAAGCAAACCTAAAAACAAACCACCAGTGATAACAAGTGCTAAAAACCGTACTAAAAACAAAACAAAACAACAACAGCAAAATGGACAGACAGAACCCTAGGACAAATGGCAATAGCAAAGCTATACAGACAAAATCACACAAAGAAGCATACACATACACACTCACAAAAAGAGAAAAAGGAAAAAAATATATATCTATATATTAAAAAAAGGAAGAGAGCAACCAAATCAATAAACAAATCTACCAAAGATAATAAACTCTAAATACTAAACTAAGATAAACATAAAACCAGAAACAAATTAGATGCTGAAAGCAAACCCCAAGTCTACAGTTGCTCCCAAAGTCCACCACCTCAATTTGGGATGATTCTTTGTCTTTTCAGGTATTCCACAGATGCAGGGTACATCGAGTTGATTGTGGAGATTTAATCTGCTGCTCCTGAGGCTGCTGGGAGAGATTTCCCTTTCTCTTCTTTGTTCGCACAGCTCCTGGGGTTTCTGAGGGTGCCTGTTGCCACCCAGACAGGACGGGGTTAAAGTAGCAACTGATTAGGGGGCTCTGGCTCACTCAGGCCGGGGGGAGGGAGGGGCACGGAATCCGAGGCGAGCCTGCGGCGGCAGAGGCCAGAGTGACATTGCACCAGCCTGAGGTGAGCCATGTGTTCTCCAGGGGAAGTTGTCCCTGGATAACGGGACCCTGGCAGTGCAGGCTGCACAGTCTCCCGGGAGGGGAGGTGTGGATAGTGACCTGTGCTTGCACATAGGCTTCTGGGTGGCTGCAGCAGCCTTAGCGTCTCATGCCCGTCTCTGGTGTCCGCACTGATAGCCGTGGCTTGCGCCAGTCTCTGGAGTTCGTTTAGGCGGTGTTCTGAATCCCCTCTCCTCGCGCACCCGAAACCGTGGTCTCTTGCCTGTTAGGCAGTTCCATAGTTTTTCCCAGACCCCCTCCCAGCTAGCTGTGGCACTCTAACCTCTCCCTGGGATCTGACCTCCGAAGCCCTAACCTCAGCTCCCAGCCCCCACCCGTCCCAGCAGGTGAGCAGACAAACGTCTCAGGCTGGTGACTGCTGGTTGGCACCAATCCTCTGTGCGGGAATCTCTCCACTTTGCCCTCTGCACCCCTATTGCTGCGCTGTCCCCCGTGACTCCGAAGCTTCCCCCCCCGCCACCCCCCGTCTCCTCTAGTGAAGGGGCTTCCTAATGTGTGGAAACATTTCCTCCTTCACGGCTCCCTCCCACTGGTGCAGGTCCCGTCCCTAACCTTTTGTCTCTGTTTATTCTTTTTTCTTTTGCCCTACCCAGGTATGTGGGCAGTTTCTTGCCTTTTGGGAGGTCTGAGGTCTTCTGCCAGAGTTCAGTAGGTGTTCTGTAGGAGCTGTTCCACATGTAGATGTATTTCTGTTGTGTTTGTAGTGGGGAAGGTGGTCTCCACGTCTTACTCCTCCGCCATCTTGAAGGTCTCCTTTAACATTTTAAATACATATAGTATTCACAATGTTTAAGATAATATGTTAATTAACATGAATAGCCTTGTGATTCCAATTTAAAATATATCATCGAGTGATTAATTTAGACCTTGGATCTGTAAGTTGAAACTTTTAAGATAATTTTGCTGTTTTATTCTCAACTGAAACTTTTAAGAGAACCAAAGACTTACGTTATTTGTGAGTTTATTAGTTTTATAAAATGACTTAAGTACTAGGGGAGGGTTTGTTTACTGGTCAGAAAACTGAAATAACTTAAAGAAGAAAATCCAGTATATTACATCACTCTTAAAAGGATTGACAAAGTATGTAGAATTTTAAATAGAATATAAGATTTATAGTTGATCCCAACTCAAGAGAAAATTAAATTTTCGGATTTGTTATTTTAATGACTTACACAGTAGTTTAAAAAAATCTAAGTAGCCTCACATAATGTCTTTTGGGGCCTTAAGGCGACACCCAGAAAGCCCTGTTGCCATCTCCCATTCCCCAGCATTGGTGTTCCCTGGGCTCCCTCCCCACCCACCCCATGGAGCCAGACCAGCCTCTGGCAGTGTCAGACTGTGTGCACCCCAAAGAGTACCCATATGCACATGACACCACATGCATCTCTCCAGCCCTGCTCTCCCCATACAGCTACAGATCCATTGAAGACAGCTGCCTGCAGGGCAGATCTACTGGCACATCCCCAGGCCCCTTTAAACTTAACCCATCTTACTAGCCTGAGTTCATCACTGCCCCACACCCACCCCCACCCACACTGATTTGCCCTCCCTCCTGTGTTACTGTTTTGGCTGATGACACATCATCTGGTTTCCCTTCCCCTCAAGATCAAGAACTGGACCGTGGCTCAGGCATCTTTGACTCCTCGGTGCCCACTACCCGACAGCAGTAGGTGCTCAAAAACTCCATCTGTGAATACGAAGGCTAAATAAAATATGGGGTGGCATGAATACATGTTTTAGGACAAGAGGTTGGGGAAGGCGTCAGGAGAGCAGGAATAGCTAACATTTATTGAGCACCTACTATGTGCCGGGCACTCCAAGTGGTTTATATACCTCATCTAACTTAAAGGGGTGGGCTCAGAGAGGTTAGGCAAGCTGTTCAAGATCACAGAGCTAGTAAGTGACAGAGCTGGGACTCAGTCAAGCTTCCTGTGACTCTGGGACACACCCTCTAAGCCGGCAGACTGCCTCCTCAGTGGCAGCCATCTCAACCTCAAGAGTCGCTGCTCTCACATTAGGCTAGATTTCCTCAAACTGATTTTTATGCAGTGGCATTACTGATGACGATCAAGTGAAACTTAGCAACTCAGAACTTCGTTTATAATCATTTAGTCCATTTTTTTCACTTCCTTATGAAAGAACTCACTTTACCTTTTTAGACAGATCAAAATACCCAAGCATAATGATTTCAAAGATCAACCCCGTCCCTTATGGAAGATACATCAGCAGAAACAGTTCTCCCAACTTTACTGCCTGGCCTTTTGCTGCTTTAGGAAAACTCCATCTTGGTCCTTCCGTGTACTGCCAGACCAAGAAGGATGTGTTGCAGTCCAGTTGGACACAAAACACTGGGTTTAGGAGGAAATGCAGCCACCTTTTAAGAAATAAAATTGAGATATCATCCTTCTCACGTTTCCTCCTTCCCTCTCCTTTAGACAGTTCATAGAAACAGTGCTCTTTTTTCCCACTGCACACTTCAACCCTAGTTCAAGATTAATAAGAGTGCTAAAACTGGCGCTGCTATCTCATCCACATCCACCCCACCCATGACCTCACCCCTCACCCCCTGGAGAATAAGCCATTTTAATACAGGCTGCCCAGTGCACCTTAAAGATTGAGATAATAAGGATCCTTTGCTCAAAATAAACATTTTGAAACTAATGAGCATTCTAGTCTCTATTTCTCATTCCCTAATTAACTCTGTCCTGTCCAAAACTAGTGTGCTTTTTTTTGTTACGATTCTTGGAGTTAGAGGAACTTCTGTCTAGGCTTCATTATAGGAAATTATGTGTAAAAATATACCACCTTTAGCAATGTTTATGAGCTAGCTATTTAGAAAGTCGATTCCCTGAGCTCTTCTATTTAATTGAGTCACACATATAAACTTGAAAATTGGAAGGAGCCTAGCTAAAGATATAATCATTATATATGACGTGCCATGGAATACATTTCTAGAAAGGGGTTGTAGTGAGCAGGAACTTTTTACCAATAATGTTTAACTAGAGCCTGAGGAATTTTAATTTCCGGAATTGCTTGTGATTGTGGCCAATCTGCAAAATCATTTTTCCTCAATTACAAGGAGTTAGAAAAGAAAAAAGGAACTACCTTATGTAAGGTGAAAAAGAATCGCAAAACTGAATCACCTCTCTGGCCTCATTCAGAGAATGCAGTGACTCAAGAGCACCTGGCCTCGGTCTCTTAAGTGCACAGACCGAAAGGTGAATACATTTAGCACATGTTTCAGTGCTATTTATCACCATAACCCTAGGACGATTAATGTTGTCCTTTATCCGGGGCGGGAGTAGGGGAGTGATAAAGACAATAATTTACCCAAAGTGACTTGGGACTGCTTAGTTTCAGGTCTTCCTTTAAATTGCTGTCTGGTCACAGAAGTCACTTCTCTGTTCCTTAATATCTCAACAGATAATGTGTCACCTGTTGCTATAATGCAAAAGCCATGTTCCTTCGCATCTTACTCATCATCACTAGATGCTTTAAATTCATAAAGTTGAGTTACTTCCATATCCCGTTTGATCCCCGCGGGTTTATATATGCATATAGTAGCCACTGAAACAGGATAAAGCCATGGTGAAAAGCATAATCTTGTAGGCACACCTGGTTTCAAATCCCACTCTAGAGCTTCTTAAGCTCTGTGAGCCTCCCTTTCTTTGTAAACTAGGGATAATAATTGCGCTGATACATAGATGGGATTGTTGTTGGCCTACAAGCTAGCAATCCAATCAGTGAATACATGTCAAGAAATTTTCTATGTTAATTTGCATGACTTCTGTAATCAGACAGAAGACAATTCTTGAAAACACATTAAAAACAATGAAGTGTACCACTGCATGATAGGTACCCACGAGAATGGCTGTAATCAAAAAGATGGGCAATATCAAGTATTGGCAAGCATGTAGAGAAACTGGAACCCTCATACACTACCAGTGGGGATGTAAAATGGTGAATCCACTTTGGAAAACAGTCTGGCAGTTTCTTAAAAGGTTTTCTTAAACACAGAACTACTATATTACCCAGCAGTACACTTCCAGGTATACACCCAAGAAAACTGAAAACACATGTCCACACAAAAATGTGTGTATGAATGTTCATAGCAGCATGATTCATGATAGCCAGAAAGTGTCCACTGACTGATGAGTAGACAAATAAAATGTGATACATCCATACAGTATTGGCTATTGCATGGCCATAGAAAGGAATGAAGTACTCATATATACTACAACATGGATAAACCTTGAAAATACCATGCTCAGTGAACGAAGCCAGACACAAAAGTCCACATATTTCATGATTCCATTTATATGAAAGGCCCAGAATAGACAAATACACAGAAAGTATATTGGTGATTGCCTAGTGCTGAGTAGGTTGGGAGATCAGGGGTTCTTTCCTAAAAGGTGCAGGATTTCTTTTTTGAGGGTGATAAAAATGTGTTAAAATTGTGTATAATTCCATGACTATACTAAAAACCATTGAATTGTACACTTTACGTGGGTGAATGGTAAGGAATGTGAATTATATCTCAAAACTGTTAAAAAATAGTAAAGTGGGCTTCCCTGGTGGCGCAGTGGTTGAGAGTCCGCCTGCCGATGCGGGGCTCGTGCCCCGGTCCGGGAAGATCCCACATGCCGCGGAGCGGCTGGGCCCGTGAGCCATGGCCGCTGATCCTGCGCGTCCGGAGCCTGTGCTCCACAACGGGAGAGGCCACAACAGTGAGAGGCCCGCGTAACGCAAAAAAAAAAAAAAAAAAAAAAAAAAAAAAAAAAAAATAGTAAAGTAACGGACTTCTAATTACTTAACCTTTGAAGCTGAAAGTTTTTAGACAAGAGGTCAGTAGACATTTGTTAATTACTCCATCAGAGGTGTGTCCCCATATCCATGGCCTTTGACTTGCCAGAAGCTTTTTGAGACTCTTCCTTAACCACAGCAGCAGTTTTCCCATGTGTACAGATGAGAAGCCCCAGCTCTGATCTTTAATAGTTTTATTGGTTTCTTCCTGATTGTAAAATTCACATAAACACATTGGGGGAAAACTCAGATAAGTAGGAGTTCAAAGCATAAATTAAAGAACACAGGTAATGCTGTGACTCTGAGAGCAGTACCCCTTCCTGATTCCTTTCCAGGTTGGAAAATCTGGTCTAGAATTCAGGTGTTAGGGAACCAAGTTCTCACACCAAGGCCATACGTGAACTCCATTTTGACGGAACCTTCTCAAAAATTATCACTTGGACCTGAAGAGCTCATCTTTCTAAAGGCAAGTTTCTAGTCTAGTATAGGTTAGATGGTGCCCAAATGCAGTTAACAGCTTGTATTAATTTAAAAACACACCCCCACTCACTTTGCCCTGCTATTAGTGGTCTCCCCCTCCCCAACACATTTGTACCAGGTTGTGATCTTATTCACCATTTGCCTGGTTCTGATTTCTCGAGACCTACATGCGATCTCTGGAAATAATGGGTTAAGAGGGAAATCCCTGGATCTCTAGGCCTAGGGGCCAGTTCACTGGGAGTCACCCCCTCCCCAAGGCAGCAGGTCTTAGCAAGAGAGACTGACTAAATACGTCAGGTGAATATAGTAGCCTATTCAGGGGGGAAATAGTAGCCTATTCAGGGGGAAAAAAAAAAAGGGTTAATTATTTGGCTAAAGTCCACCAACTTGGTTGACCCTTAAAGGAACAGATGCTTCCCTGACCTTTGGATTGTCCTTCTAGTAAAGAACTAAAACAATGGTAAATATTGCTTAAATAAGGAATCAGACCTTTCACACTGTGTGTGTGCTCACGAAAGACATACTTGTTTACAATTTGCCTTATAAAGTTAGTTTTCCAAGTTGGTATTTTAGTACAAGGAAGTTAATTGATGACAAGATGTGCTGCTTCCCATAGGGAATCCATTTCTGTGAAGAAACATAACTAGAAACAATCTCATCCTCTTCATGCTCTCAGTGCTATCTGCCACCCCCTCAGTCGACACTTATCTGTTATTTTTCTTGCTGGTTATTCTTTCATTTGAAATTGTTTTGTTTTCTCAAGTGGCTGTACATTTTTTAAAAGTATGTCCCATAAGTGTCATTTTATCTCCTGCAGTACCTTATTTAAGATCATTTCTTGATTAATCGTTTGCCAGCAGGCATGTCTAGCCTTCCTGAAACGTGAGCATTTGTGATCAAATTACGTAGTCATGTCTTTCTGAAGGCACTGTCAGAATTACACTGACTGCAGTAAAGCAGAAAAGAGCAGCTTTTCTGGAGCAAACTCACATCATTAAACAGGTTGCTTAAAAGTATGTGGCAGGGCTTCCCTGGTGGCGCAGTGGTTGAGAGTCCGCCTGCCGATGCAGGGGACACGGGTTCATCCCCCGGTCCGGGAAGATCCCACATGCCGCGGAGCGGCTGGGCCTGTGAGCCATGGCCGCTGAGCCTGCGCGTCCGGAGCCTGTGCTCCGCAATGGGAGAGGCCACAACGGTGAGAGGCCCGTGTACAGCACACACACACAAAAAAAAGTATGTGGCAGTTTGTTGTACTAGTCTTCCAAGTCTTCTGTAGGTTTGAAAATTTTCAAAATCAAAAGTTGGTTTGTTTTTTTTTTTTAAGTTAAGCACCCATGTATACCTCCAGAACTTAGACCCAATATCATATTTTTTTCCACATTCAACTTTTCACATGGGTTGTTTAGCTAAGCTGCAACAAACAACTGCCTGTTTCTAAGGACCCAAAACCTTTCTCCTTGAACCCTGCTCATTATCTTTCTTCATAAAAATTCTTCACGGTGTGTTTCAGAGGTGTCCTCCCCGGACCTTCATCAATAAATTAACTGGGTATTTCACAAAAAGGTGTTCTACAAACTCAGAGTTTTCAATGCAGAAGAGGAAGATTCAGGTATTAACCAAATAATCACATGCAGGTAAATTTTCAGTAGTGACAAGTGCAATGTGAATCAATGGTATAGGGTTTTGACCCAAGAATGGAAGTAAAAGAAAGCTTCCCTGAGGAAGATCGGGGGTATTAACCAGGAAGAAGAGACGGCATGAGCAAAGGCCCTGTAGCGGGTAGAGGCAGAACAGTGTGGGACTAAAAGGAAACCTGTGAGGGTGGATGGAGGCCAGGAGGATGATGGTTCAATATAAGCTTGTAGAAGTGGGTAGGAATTTTGTCTTCTCATTTTAAGAACAGTGGGAAGCTACTGAAATGTCTTTACAATCAGGGAGCTGGCATAATCCAGCCTGTTCTTGGGAAAGATTCCTGTGGCTGCGTTGTGGACAGCTGCCTGGAGAGCACCCAGTGGGTGTGGGCAGACCTGTCAGAAAGGTCTTGCAGTGGACTAAGCCAGAGACATAGGTCATTTGGTCCAGGTTTCAATCGCAGTTCAGTAGAGAAAAGTGAACTAATTCAAGAAATATTTAGAAAATGAAATTGTCAGGCAATGTTGGTACAACCCAGGTTTCATGAAGGTTCAGATAGAAGTGAACTCGTTCAAGAAATATTTAAAAGATAAAGTCATCAGGAATTGGCCATGGATTGGAAATGAAAAGTGAGGCCAAGAGAGGTGTCAAGGATGGCACACAGATCATGTGAATCAAACTCATAATATGCACGTCAGCACATTAAAGGCTCCGAGAAGTTCTGCAGCAAAGAAACCTGGCTGACTGTCTAATCCAGCATCTCCCAAATTCACTTGAGCCCAGAATCCCCCTTTCTTTTTCCCAGTAACAGTTACTAACTTCCTAGGAACACACTCTGGACAACTCTGAGTTACCCTAGATAGGCTCTTGTACTTTGAACAATTCCAAATATTCTTCACGTTTTCTTTGTAAACCCCTGTATTAGACCACTAGGGCTGCCATAACAAAATAGCACAGACTGGGTGGCTTAAGCAACAGACATTTAACTTCTCACCGTTCTGGAGGCTGGAAGTCCAAGGTCAAGGTGTCAGCAGGTTTGGTTTCTCCTGAGGCCTCTCTCCTTGCTGCCTCTTCAACATGGTCCTCCCACAGTCTCTGCTGTCTGTGTGTCCTAATCTCCCCTTCTAATAAAGACACTAGTCGGATTGGGTTAGGCCTCACCCTAATGACCTCATTTTACCTTAATTACCTCTTTAAAGGTCCTCTCTCTAAATACAGTCCCATTCTGAGGCGCTATGGGTTAGGGATACCCTTCAGCCCTTAACAACCCCAGAAGCATAAACTTTTCTGCTAGTGCTGGTGCCACCACTGAGCATCCACGGCCTACACCACATCCAAGGTCTGGTGGTCCTGTGTCATGAAGGGTCATCCGTCATCAGCACTCTCCATAGAGAAGCCCCAATACATGCTGGGGCAAGATTTTTGTTACTTACTCAGATTTCTTATTAGTAATCCTATAAAGTACCAATAAAGGATAAGAAAAATGCAACAAACAGTTTGCTGTTTGTTTGCATGGGGTTGATCAACCCCATGCCCAAGTTATCAAAGATGGAGATGTTAGTAGAGGAGAGGAATGCTTCTGGATTTTTCTTCTGACCCCGTGATTCCAGCATTTCGCCTTGAAACAGCAGAGCACTTAAGCCAGGTGAACATTGGTCTGCTCCATCCCACTGTACCAGCCAGTCTGTAGCCCGGCATCCATGAAGCCAGGTCTCTTAAATGTGTAGTGTGTGGGGAGCAGCGTGTGAGATGCATTGGGACTAAAGTTCAGATTCTTACTTCACTCTGTGCTCAGAAAGCAAGTCATTCAACTTTCTTCTGTTTCTTGTCCGGAGAGAATGGCCGAGAAGACTATGTTGCTAGATCATTCTATCTTAAAAAACAAAATCCACTCTGTGCATGTGAAAGTAAGGCTGTCACTCATCCCACACCATCAGACTGGCAGAGTAGTCAGATGGCCAAAACAGTATGGATGTATTGAGTCAGCAATTCATAAAACCCACCTAAAGAGTGACTGTCTTATTATTTTGCACACTATTTTATATTCTATATTTTCCACCAAAGTCACCTTCAGTTTTCCTGTTTCTAATTTCGGCCAAGCCTTTAAATGTCACCACATCATCTTTATCGGAATTAAGTCCCAAATGAGTCACAAACCAATGAAAACTGCCTACTGATTTGCTGATTATATACAATTTATGTTAAGGAAGGAGCCAAGATTTTTTCTTTTCCTCCTGAATCCTATTAAGTTTCAAAGTCTGTCTGCTACTTTTTGGAACCTGGGTACCACTAAGTGTCTCATTGTCTGAAACACGTCTACTATATTATTCCAATGGGACAGGCAGAAGATGCTTGGTTTGCACGTCAGTCAGCTGCTTCTCAGGAAGAGATGGTTTGATCTGGCTTTACAGAAAACCACGCTTCTCTCCCTAACGACCGCAGAGAGGTGTCCACGCAAATAAAATGAACCAAACAGATTTCCCTGAACTTGTTCGGTGTGGGGTTACTGTAGCTAATCCAGTTCTGAAACATTCCCCCTGTACACAACCAGAACTGTTAGACACTGTTTCATGAATCAGGTTTGAATTATGGCCTCCATCCAGGGTAAAGTTAATCAGAAACTGATGTCTTTGTTTAAGTCTGGCTTATTGTCTTTTTTTCTCCTAGTAGATATTTACCTAATTCACTACCTTCCTAGTGCCTGCACAGCTGCACCAGGGCTCCTGAGATCCCTTTAGTTCAAATCCAACTTCTGCCACTTTAGCGCCTTGGCATTTTGTCAGTTTGAGTTGAAGTTCAAAGCCTGACTCCTGGTTTTAGGTGAAGATACTTTATCCCTGCCCTATTCTTCAATGTGTGGCTCTGCAGGTGTCAGGAGCCGCAGGGACTAGGCAGCCTGGTAATTACATTGTTTACCTGCTAGCTTCACACAAAACCAAAGCAGTGGCAGGCACGCCACCAAGCAGCCTTCAGGGAAATAGATTCCAAAAAGCTTCACTGAAACCACTTATTTATTGACACTCAGAGACATTTAATCATTCTGCAGAGCAAGAAACGCTTTGACCAAACAAGGAAAAACCCAGCCTTTCAAACAACTGACCTTTGTCAAAGGTTTATTGAGAAAGGGAAGCTAGAAAAGAGCTGGAGGTGCCAGATCCGGGCAGCCTTTGTCACACCCCTTTGTCAGGTGACAGTATCATATGGCAGTGGATACGAGCTTAAGAAAAAAGAGAAAAGGAAAAAGTTTTCTCTCTCTGCAGAATTTGGAATAAAGTTACTGTTCCTTTTTATGACTTATAATGTGTACCTTCTTTCTAAAATATATTTTCCTTCACTCACTTCCGGCTCAGTACACACACACACACACACACACACACACACACACACACAGTCCCACACCTTCATAACATATTTGAATAATACATTCTGCTAAAAATACCCACCATCACAGACATAGTCTTCCTCTTGGATGTCTGTTCTAGTTCCCGGCTGCCTGGAAGTTCTGAAGATGTGTTCTAGAACTTTCTGTTAGACAGTAAAGAAAACCATTGAGTTCTCTATGGGAGGCTGGCGTGTCTAAGGTAATTAGCCCGGTGGTGCCTGGACAGCTCCAGCAATCCAGAGGTGGTGGTGGCACATAAATGTGAGTGATTGTTGTTATTCATGGAATGGAGAATAAGTGTGACATTTTAGGTTCCATTTATTAAAATAGAGCAAGAACCATATGAAATGCTTTGATGGTTCTCAAGTAGCTTTTTTGGCCCAAAGATTAATGAAATACTTCAAAGAGGCAAAAAGAGATACATTGCCGTACACTCATGTTCTTTAGTATGAAAATTTTCAAGCTACGGAAAAGCTTAAAGAATTGCACATCTCACCATCTAGAATCTACAATTAATGTTAGGTGTCTTTTCTCTATCACATATCTAACCACCTGGCTATCCACCAATCCCTCTTTTTTTTGACTACATCTCAGAGTATGTTACAGACGTCATTTCATTTCAAACATTTCAGCATGTGTTTGGTTGACTGTGAGTTCAGTTTTTATTTGCCGTTCTCTTCCTCTTCACCTTTCCCCCTGCCCTTCCTTCTCCCCTTCCTCTGGTGTAATTTACATTCAGCGAAATGCATAAATCCAAGTGTACAATTTGGTGAGTGTTGGCAACTGCATACAACTGTATCACGCAACTCCTCATCAAGAAATATAGAGAGGTCATCACCCAGGAAAATTTCCATGCCCCTTCCCAATCAATTCTTGTTTCCACTCCAATGGAGTCAGTCACTATTCTGATTTTTTTCATCACCATGGCTTAATTTAGCCTATTTAAAACTTATATAAATGACTCATACAGTCTGTACGAATGTATGTTCTCTTTTGTGTAAGGCTGCTTTTCCTCAGCATGTTCTTGAGTTCCGTATGTGCTGTTGCACATGTCAGCAGTTCATTCTTTTTTCTTGCTCAGTAGTATTTCATTGTGTGACCACACCGCAGGGCATTATACTGTTGATGGACCTTTGTGTTATTTCCAGTTTGGGACGACTCTGAATAAAGCTGCTGTCAACACTCTTGGACAAGTTTTTATGTGGATATATATTTTCATTGCTCCTGGGTAAATACCCCAGGAGGCAAATTGCTGGATCATAGGATTGCTTCATATCCATCACAGCCATGCCACCTGTGCTCAGATTTTCTGGGAGCAGCAACCTCCAAATCCATTCAAGTCCAGAATATACCCACCCTGCTTCCTGTCGCTGCTATTCTAGACAATAGCAGGACAAGGGGCAATAACAGTTATTTTAAGTTCTAAATGTTCTCATTTTCCTTCTGCTTTGAATAAAGTGTTCTTTTCAACCAGCATGTTAAGACATGTTAGCATTTGGATCAGGGGAAGAAACGGTACTTCGGACGTTGTAGGTAACTCCAGCCCATCTCATTTGTAAGTCAGCACCTATATCACAAATGCTGTTGATGGTAGACTGTCCATCATTTGAATATTCATCATGTATGGTGAGTAGAAGAAAACAACTTGAGGGGCTTCCCTGGTGGTGCAGTGGTTAAGAATCTGCCTGCCAATGCAGGGGACCCGGGTTCGAGCTCTGGTCCAGGAAGATCCCACGTGCTGCAGAGCAACAAAGCCCGTGCGCCACAACTACTGAGCCCGCGCGCCACAACTACTGAAGCCCGCGAGCCTAAAACCCGTGCCCCGCAACGAGAGAAGCCACTGCAGTGAGCAGCCTGTGCACCGCAACGAAGAGTAGCCCCCACTCGCTGCAACTAGAGAAAGCCCACGTGCAGCAACGAAGACCTAGCGCAGCCAAAAATAAATAAATTAACTAAAAAAAACGACGACAACTTGAAAAACCTCTTACTCGTGGGCTACTCTACACATTCAGCCCTCTATATTTGCAGGTTCTGCATCTGTGGATTCAACCAGCTGCAGATCAAAAATATTTGAAAAAAATAAGTTCCAGAAAGTTCCAAAACTTGAATTTGCCACACACCAGCAACTATTTACATAGCATTTACCTTGTATTTACAATTATTTAGGTAACATTTATGTTGTATTAGTTATTATAAATAATCTAGAGATAATTTAAAGTATATGGGAGGGTATGTGTAGGTTATATACAAATACTCTGCCATTTTATATAAGGGACTTGAATGTCCTCGGATTTTATCAGTAGTATCCATGGGGATCCTGTATCCCCCAGGGATACTGAGGGATGACTGTAGATGATTTCAGCTGGTCCCTCAACATCACTCAATTGCATGTTGTCTTTAGTCATTTCTCTCTGCCGTCCTCTGTTGCATCCATTTTGAGCCCTCTCCAGTCAGATCTCAGACCTAGTCACCTTCCTCACGCTTAGCACTACTTTAATGATTCTCAACCAGGGTCACTTTTGCCCCGCAGGTAACAATTTCTTTGATTGTCGTGTGGTCAGGAAGGAAGGGTGCTACTAGCATAGTCAAGGCTCCGGAACATCCTACAGTGCAAAACCAGTCCCCTGAAAGAAAGAATTATCCCTCCTAAAATATCGCTAGTGCCAAAGTTTAGAAACCCCACTTTACAGGCAAAATAGAAGACATTAGAACAGGCTTCTTAACATGTTTTATGCTATGGACTGCTTTACCAGTCTGTTGAAGCCTATGGACCCCTTTTCAGGATGATATTTTTAAATGCATAAAATAAAATACATAGGACTACAAAGGAAATAGAGTTATCAATTTTTAAAAATTGTGATGTAATGTGCTTTTTTATATTCCATTTTTTAAATTGAAGTGGAGTTGATTTGCAGTATTTGTTTCAGGTGTACAGCATAATAATTTAGTATTTTTACAGATTATACTCCATTAAAAGTTATTACAAGGTAATGGCTGTAATTCCCTGTGCTATACAATATATCCTTGTTGCTTATCTATTTTATACACAGTAATTTGTATCTCTTAATCCCATACCCCTATTTTGCCCCTCCCCACTTCCTGCTCCCCTTTGGTAACCACTAGTTTATTTTCTATATCTGTGAGTCTGTTTCTGTTTTGCATATATAGTCATTTATGTTATTTTTTAGATTCCGCATATCATATAGGATTTGCTAACTCTGACTTATTCTACTAGGTGTAATATTTGCTAGGTCCATCCACATTGCGACAAATGACAGAATTTCATTCTTTTTATGTCTGAGTAATATTCCATTGTGTGTGTATGTGTGTGTGTGTGTGTGTGTGTGTGTGTGTGTGTGTGTGTACATCTTCTTTTTCTGTTCATCTGTTGATGGACACTTGGGTTGCTTCCATGTCTTGACTATTGTAAATAATGCTGCTATGAACATTGGGGTGCCATGTATCTTTTCGAATTAGTATTTTCTTTTTGCTTTTTGTTTTTTGGTTTTGGGGTTTTTTTGGATACATACCCAGGAGTGGAATTGCTGGAGCATATGGTAGTTCTGTTTTTAGTTTTTTGAGGAACCTCTATACTGTTCTCCATAGTGGCTGTACCAAGTTACATTCCCACCAACAGTGTACGAGGGTTCCCTTTTCTCCACATCTTCTCCAACATTTGTTATTTGTAGATTTTTTGATGATAGCCATTCTGACAGGTGTAAGGTGATATCTCATAGCTGTTTTGACTTGTATTTCTCTAATAATTAGTGATCTTGAGCATCTTTTCATGTGCCCGTTATGTCATCTTTGGAAGAACGTCAGTGTGTGTTTCTTTATAAATGTATTACAGAACAAGATCTAACAGGAGTCTAATAAATACCACAGTTATGAGCATAAACAATGTTTTAAGATCTACAACAGCTGTAATATAATATGAAAATATCTACTTTCTATTAGAGGCGAAGTCACAGGAACTGCCAATGATGCTGTGGTTTGATGCCTACATTCAGAATTGAAGAAAATACTAAATTTAAGTTAGAGGTTAGGTAAGAAGGAGATGTGACTTTCACTCATTTAAGTTCACAGATGCCATGAACCCTATTTAGGAGCTCCTTGAGGCTCTGCACACCTCAGCTTAAAAAAGTCCTGCATTTGAGGAGATTGCCATCACATACGCACACACACACAAATTTATCTACATGTATATCCATCCTTCCTTCCCTCTTAATACAAGAGTAGATGTCCCTCTCAATCAGAGTTCACTTGCAGGAAACAGAAGTTACGTTAGCTATGTCAAGCAAAAGGAAATTTAATACAGGGAATCGAATGCTTACAGTGTCCCTGGAAAGGCTTGAGTAGCAGGCTCAGTAACACTGAAAACAAAAACGACAACAAGGGCTTCCCTAGTGGCGCAGTGGTTGAGAGTCCACCTGCCGATGCAGGGGACACGGGTTCAAGCCCCGGTCCGGGAGGATCCCACATGCTGTGGAGCAGCTAGGCCTGTGCGCCACAACTACTGAAGCCCACATGCCTAGAGCCCGTGCTCCGCAACAGGAGAAGCCACCGCAGTGAGCGGCCCACACACCGCAACGAGAAGTGGCCCCCACTCACCGCAACTAGAGAGAGCCTGTGCACAGCAATGAAGACCCAACACAACCAAAAATAAATAAATAAATAAAAAGATCTTTACTCATACCTCTCTGATTCTCTGATTACATTCTTCGTTTAGGCTCCAAGGACTAGAATTTTTGGAGCAAAAATTACTGATATTTTAAAGACTTTTTAACACTGGTTGTTATCATTAAACAAAAAGTTCAACTTACTTGACAAAAGTGTTATACAGTTATTTGCATTTATTTATTTCTGTAGTTGAATAATTTTTCATGTTCATTGGCTTTAGTATTTATTCATTTCTTAATTGGTTGGCCATGTCCTTTGTTATTTTTTTATTGATGTCTTTAATAAATATCCTGTTGAATTATGAACCCTTTTAAAGTTAAAGATAGTAACCCTTTATCATCTGTGTCATAAATGTTGTTTCATTTGATCTTTGCAGTTTTTCACCTCTTAAGGTGAAAAATATTTACTTTTTATGTAATCTATTAATCTTTTACTTGTGTTTCTTCCAGACCTGTAGTAACTGAAGAGCCCTTCCTTATTCTTAAATTAGATAAATATTCACTTGTATTTCCCTCCAAATATTTTTATTCTCATTTAATTCAGGATCTAACTTTTCCCTAATAACCTGTTGTCCTACCACCATTTATGAAATGATTATAAAAATCCACAGGATCTTACATGGAGAAAAGCCTAAAGATTACACACACAAATTATAACTATTATGGAATTCAGTGAAGTCACAGGATATAGAATCAACTTTAAAAAATCAGTTGCATTTCTATGTGCTAACAGCAAACTATCCAAAAAGGAAATTAAGAAAACAATCCGAGTTAAAGTGGCAGCAAAAAAATAAAATACTTTATTTTTATAGGAATAAGTTTAACCAAGAAGGTGAAAGACCTGTGCACTGAAAACTACAAAACATTGTTGAAAGAAATAAAGAAGACAGAAATAAACAGAAAGACAGCTCATGTTCATGGATTGGAAGACTTAATATTGTTAAAGTGTCCATACTACCCAATATGATCTACAGATTCAGTGCAATGTCTGTCAAAATCTCAATGGCATTTTTTTACAGAAAAAGAAAAAAATATCCTAAAATTCATTCAGAACCACAGAAGACCCAGAATAGCCAAAGCAAACTTGAGACAGAAAAAGCTTGAGATATCACACTTTCTGATTTCAAAATGTATTACAAAGCTACAGTAACTAAAACAGTATGGTACTGGCATAAAAACAGACATATAGACTAATGGAACAGAATAAAAAGTCCAGAAATAAGTTTATAAATACATGGTGTCTTAGTCCATCCAGGCTGCTATAACAGAATATCATAGAATGGGTGGCTTATAAACAACAGTAATTTATTTCTCACAGTTCTGGAGGCTGGGAAATACAAGATCAAGGTGTTGGGATTGAGTATATGGTGAGATCTCACTTCCTGGTTCATAGAGAGCTGTTTTCTTGCCATAACCTCATGTGGCATAAGGGGCAAGAGAGCTTTCTGTGGTCTCTTTTATAAAGGCACTAATCCCATTCATTAGGGCATACAGACCTATAGTCTACAGCATAAGTTCAACTGATCTTTGACAAGGGTGCCAAGAGTACACAATGAGGAAAAGACAGTTGGGAAAACTGGATATCCACATGCAAAAGAACGAAATTGGACCCTTATCTTAAACCATACACAAAAATCAACTCATAAATGACTAAAGATGTAAACCTAAGACCTGAAACTATAAAACTCCGAAAGGAAAACATAACAGAAAACCTTCATGACATTGATCTTGACGATGATTTGTGAGATCTTACACCAAAAGCACAAGAAACAAAAGCAAAAATAGACAAATGGGACGACCTCAAGCTAAAAACCTGCATGGGGGACTTCCCTGGTGGTCCAGTGGTTAAGAATCTGCCTTCCAATGCAGGGCACACGGATTCGATCCCTGGTCGGGGAACTAAGATCCCACATGCTGCAGGTCAACCAAGCCACAGCTACTGAGCCCGCACGCCACAACTAGAGAGAAACATGCCCGCGTGCATGAAAGATCCCACGTGCTGCAATGAAGATCCTGCGTGCCACAACTAAGACCCAACACAGCCAAAAATAAAATTAATATTTTTAAAAATTTTTAAATAATAAATAAAAGCTGCATAGCAAAAGAAATGACAGAGAGAAAGGCAACCTATGAAATGGGAGAAAATATTTGCGAACCATAAATCTGATAAGGAATTCATATTCTTTGGGGTCTTTTTAGGTAAAAATAGTTCACAACTAAACAGTACTACTTCCATTGGATGACAGTCTTCTTTATTAATTTCTTTAAATGTAAATTACACATACTATAATATGATACACTAACATTCCATTTAATATAGTGGTTTAACCTATAAAAGTTTTAGTATAAACAGAAAAATGAATGCGAAAAATAAGATTGCATTCTTAGATGAGAGAATTGTGGGTGACTATAAGGTATGGTTACATAACTTTTGACTATGAGAAGCATATCAATGTTTTTTTTTTTTTTCATTTTAAATTCAACAAATGAGCTCCTTCTCTGTATGCCAGATATTGTTGAGGACCTGGGATAACAAAAAAGGATGAGGGCGTGTCCTTAAACCAGTCCTTGGACTCCTTGACTTGGCACTAGTACAGAGTTTGTCCATCCCCTCCAGAGTGCCAAATACATCTGGCAACCAAAGGAAAGCTTCAGCGTCAGATACTAAATGTTGGTGCAAATGAATGTAACCTGAGATTTTGCCAAACAAACTTCCTGTGGTCAGTGAGCAGTACGTTCCTTGACTTTTTGAGATTGACTTGACCAAATCTGTCATGGGAAAGTCTATCCTCTTAGAGCTTCCATCATCCTGAAGACCAGGTTACATAAATAAAGACCAGGTTAAAGAGAGAGAGAGAGCCCATGCAAGTGCACGCCAGCCATGAATCCAAGACCCCTATAAATCAGTTACGTCCTTTGCATCTGTTTTTAGAGAAAATATATCAAGGCACTGTTCTCAGTGTTCTACGGGTGTTAACACATATACTTCTAACAGCTACGTGGAATATATATTTATGGACGAAGAATTCAGGGCATAGAGAGATTGATTTACCAGTCACCAAGCTAGGAAGAAATCACCTTCACAATCCTTGTATTTCTCTTTATTTCAAAGTTCCATACCCGGCCCTCCGCACTTTAGTGTTGGTTTTGTTGAAGGACTTCGCCATGTTCTTCCTTAGCACGTGCTAGAGAGGATGCGAGTGACTTGGCTCTGCTACCAAGATTAACATTGACTTGAGCACAAATCTCCACCAGAGTATGTAGCACTTTCCTTTTTCTCCCCATTCCCCAAGTTCTCAAGCCAAGTTTAACTCCCTGAGATGGATAAATATTAACTCTGAGGTCCTCATCACAGTGCGTGCGTCACAGGCCAGGGTCTAACCAGCAGGGAACTTTAGTCTCTTCCTGTGCCTCCTCTCACATGGACAGAGGAAGACAGAAATGCAGCCTCAGGTGTTTTTCTACAAATCGGTAGATGGTTGAGCCGCTTTATTCTTCATTTGGTAGTATCGGATTGTATCTTTGCAGATATGTGGATAATACATATTAATTTTTAATGATCAAATAAGGGAGTTCCACTATTGATTATCAGATCTCTGTATGTTTGTGTTCACAAGTCCAGACATGTACAAAGAGATACAAAAAACATACACGTGTAGAGGTCAAGGGACCATAGCAGTTATGTAGTCCAAGCCTCTCAATTTATTAAAAAGGAAGGTAAACACCCAAAATATTTACCAAAATATTTACCAAAATCGCATAGATGTTATTTTGAAAAAGCAGTCACATGTTAGCTCTCTATATACTGTTACATTTTTTTTTTTTTTTTTTTTTTGCGGTACGCGGGCCTCTCACTGTTGTGGCCTCTCCAGTTGCGGAGCACATGCTCCGGATGCGCAGGCTCAGCGGCCATGGCTCACGGGCCCAGCCGCTCCGCGGCATGTGGGATCTTCCCGGACCAGGGCACGAACCCGTGTTTCCTGCATCGGCAGGCGGACTCTCAACCACTGCGCCACCAGGGAAGCCCCTATACTGTTACATTTTAAATTATTTTTTAAAATTTTCATCAAAGTTATGTATAGCAGGGTACAATTTTTAAAACCTGCTAGTTCTACGAGGTTTCATACGAGAAAGAACAGGTCCCAGACCCCTGCTCCTTATTTCCCTCCCCAGAAAGACCACTTTTCTGCCTCCATATGCCTAATGGCAAGTAAGTGTTGCCACCTCCTGCTTTTTCAGTTTGAGGCACCGCACATTAACTTTCACCTTTGAACATGAGGACTTAGCTCTTTATTCTCCTGTTCTATACCATGTGCAATTGGCATCCTCACAGTATATTTATATCTCAGTTTTGATTAGAAAAGTATTCAAAATTTACATTATTATGACTATATGTGCTATTCAGAAATGGGGCCTATACTAAACTATTTTTTTCCTATCAGCACAACTTATCCCTGGAGTTAATAATTTTCTTTTTACTTGTTTATTTATTTTTGTCTGTTTGGTGTGTGTGTGTGTGTGTGTGTGTTGTGTGTGTGTGTGTGTGTATTTTATGTACTTAACATTCATTCAGTACTGAAATATTTGCCAGTTGTCTAGATATTCTCTGAAGGTGCTTCATGATTCTATCAGTTTCATATCAGGTGATATGTCAATTATGTCAATTTCATGCATCTGAAGATGTCTTTCTCAGAAACTCCTGACCTGCTCATCTGGACTGGTTGCCCCCTCTGCCTGGTTATCTGATGTCTTCTGCATTACCATCCACAGAGTCCCTTCACTTCTCTCCTGTGTCAGAGCTATTTCCTAGACCTCACGTCTTTCTTTTTTTTCTTCCTTGTTTTATTCCTTCATTTTCATTGACCACATCCTACAGTAGCTCCGTAAGAAAAAGCATATGGAGGTTTAAATTTATGTAAGAACTTGCCTGTCTAAAATGTCTGTATTCTATCAATACCTCACTTGACTGATAGCATGATTGCGCAGAGAGTTCTACGTTGGAAATTATTTTCAAGCAAATTTTTTTTCTTCAGAATTTTGAAGATACTGCTCCATTGTTTTCTTATTTACAGTATGGCTGTTGAAAAATATTCTAATACCAACCACCATTCCAATTCCCAGTCCTTTATACATATATAAGACTATTTTCTTCTCTGAAAGTTGGTTGAATATATTGAGAAATTTCACAATGATATTCCTCAGTGCCAGTTGTTTTTTTTTTTTTTTTTTAATCCATTGCACTGAACACTCAGTGAGCCTTTTAAATCTAGAAAATCTACCCTCCAGTTTTGGGGAATTTTCTCGAATTATTTTGTTGATGTTTCTTCTTCTGTGGGTGTTTTGTTTTACTTTCTAGATCTCCTGGAATTCCTGGATTATTTATCTGCTTTTCTTATTCTTCCTCTCCTGTTACGTATTTCTTTGTCTTTTCACTCCAATTTCTTAATTTTAACTTAGATTCCTTCAATTGAAGTTTTTATTTATGCTGTCATGTTTTTAATTCCTAAGAGGTCTTTTTTTGTTCTCTGAATGCTCTTTTTTTTAACAGTATCATTTTCTTGCTTCATGAGAAATGTATTTCTCTTATCTCTATGAGTTTTTTAATAATAATTTTTGAAATTTTCTTTTTACTCCTCAGTTCCTGATCTCCCCGCATTGTTTTTTTTTGGTTTTCTTCAGCTATTTGATAATCATTAGTGTTCTCAGATATAAGAGTAAAGAACTAAAAACTGAAGTTCCGAACAAGAATGTGAGGGCAGGGAGAAGGTTGCACTTACTGATGATGACGTTCGTTGTAATGAGCTGGCTGAGCCAGCTGTTAGGGAACTTCTAATGTCAGTGTCTTTAGGGCTTTCCTCATGTGTTGGCCAGATCCCCTAAGAAAATACCTGCAAACTCTTGCCCAGAGGATAAGGGCCTGGCTGCCAGTGTTTGTTTAGGAGATTGAGGGTGAGAAGTAGACTGGAGGAATCCTGGGATGCTTCGTGCCTATTTACTCCATCCTCCTATCTTTATATGGTCCCCACCCTGAATATTGCCTGGACATCCCCTGTTTCAGAGACCCGAGGCACCTACTGCTGCTAGAAGACGGTGAATGAGTGGCCACGAACTCAGTGGACCTGAGAAAGCTGACCCAGAAGCTGGAAGCGGGACAGATGAGCCCCAGCAGTTTTCAGGGCAGGGTCCTGCCAGGGCTCCAGGAGTAGCAGCAGCAGTGCCTCAGGCTGAGAGGAGGCTGAGGCCAGAATGGCAGCAGTGGCTGAACTTGGTTTAACAAGCAGCTGGTACCCTACCTCCTTTTGCTACTGCAAGCATCTGGGCGGCAGCATCCCCTCCACCTCAGCAGAAGCCTGGAAATGTATCCTGCGGTGAGGGCAAAAGAGAGGGCCATGAATTTGAGAGGTGTGCCTTTCTGGCTTGGGGTCTTTCCTAAGGGTACAGTCAGGTGTCTGGCTGTGGCTTCAGTCACTGAGGCTTGACTGGCACTGGAGGATGTACCTCCAAGGTGGGTCAGGTGGGTTCCTCCCCACAGGGCCTCTCTACTGCATCAGTGTCCTTACAGCAGGGCAGCTGGCTTCCTTCAGACTGAACCACTTGAGAGACCGTTACAGAAGCAATTATGCCTTCTCTAACCTAACGCTGGCAGTCACACATCATCATTTCTGCCATGTTTTATTGAACACGCAGCCTTGATTCAGTGTGGGAAGAGGACTGCAATAGGATGTGATGCCAGGAAGCGAGGATCATGGGGTCCCAGCTGGGAAGCTGGCTACCACACCTAAAACCATTCTGTGGTGACTTCTCATCTTTTACTGCTTAGTGAAGAGAGGAGTATTTTTAATGAAATGAAGGTTAAATAGATACCCTTTTCTGAAGTGTATCTAAGGCAAATGACTGAGGTAATATTGAGAGAGGCCAAAGCAGTAATCCCCCATGGAGAGCCCAAGAAGAGAGAATGAGCACAGTGGGTTCCAGAAGAGGGTGAGGAAGGACCCTGGGTACTAGAAAAGGAAGGAAAGGAAGGGAAAGGCCAAAGGACTTCAGCCTCTCTGATGATTCAAGGCATCCGGATTTAAGTTGGAGTAATTACAGGCACCACATTTACAATTCTGAAATTTGTTCAGTCCAAAGAAACTAAAACAGGAGAATAGAGAGAAAGAGATGATTCATTTCAATTCTACAAGCATTTGTGTGTTTCCTCTGGGATAGGAAAATAACATAAAAATAACATAAAATAACATCAACATAAAATATTTACTGTTACAAGTTACCCTTTGGGTCTGTGCTAAAACTCTCCAATTACAAGTTTCCCTTCACTTTTGTGTGTGGGGGGGGGGGGCGGGGGTT
>NW_006774670.1:3402365-3439878 GCF_000442215.2 Lipotes vexillifer
GGGGCGGGGGTTTTGTATTTCCGGAACAGAGATGAAATAGTGATTTGGGGAGCCAGGTAATAATCTTTCATATACTCAAGAAATCTGATTGTGACCTGGCTCGCTCATCTTTCACTCACATTTGAAAAGTGCTTCTCTATTAGAGAGGAAGCAGCTTCCTGACGGATCCATGTGTGTCCAGAAAAGCAGTCTTTTACAGTGATCCCGCCACTATCTTAACAATAAACAGTTATATTCAAGGCATTATTTTAGGACCTTTGTATGCCTTATCTCTAATCCTTATAATCGCACTAGAAACAGCATCATCCCCATTCTACAGGTGAGGAAACTGAGTAATGTCTCTGAGTCATGTGACTGTGCTGAAGTCATTTCCTCCCTCCCTAAGTGTTAATACTCTACTGAGAACCTAATGCCCAACATCCCACCCCTGGAGATTGATTAACTCTCAGCAGGGGAAGTTGGGGCCTGGGGTCACTGCTAATTGGAGGTTAGTGGGAAAATTGTCTGAGAAATGCTTTTGCCCTTCAGGACAGAACCCTGAAACCTTGTGCTGGAGCCACCAGGACTGGCTGAGGAATTTTGGAATTTCAGAAATGTTGTGAGGTGATACGAAAAGTTGAATTCTATTAAAGTAAATTAAAGTAAAAACAAAGTTAATAAATACTCAAAACTCATCACTTCCTAATTATTTTACTGTTTTCTGTGTTCTTGAGGGTATTTACATCTATCATATCTGCGTGGTAGAAACACTCTGTAATGGTGTAAAACCATACATCTCTCCAGCTTTGTGTTCAGGGACCTAACATTGCTAGCTTGAAATCAGCCATGACAGAAGCATTTACACCATGGAAAGTGGCGAATGCTATAAAGCCGGGCTTGATTTAATATGTGGTTGCTTGACGACACTTAAGACTATGATGAAGAAAATGTTAATGCAAGTTAAATGTAAAAGTTTGCTGTAGCTTTTACATGAGGATAACCCAAAAAATTCCTAGAGGAAGTTTTCTTCCAGTATTTAAAAGCTGTTGTCTGATTCAGCAAAGGACTAGTCATTAACAACCAAGTGAAATTCCAAGAAATGTGTTCTTTTTTTCACTTTTGTCTAACTTATTAACTCAAATGAAAATATCAACTAACATTCAAATCAGATCTATGCTTACTGGCGAAAGAGTCTGGCAAAACTCAGTTAAAGCATTCTGTGAAAATAAGTTGTCCCTGTGGAATTCGTTATAAAAAGAAACTACTGGGGGTTTTTTTGTTTTTTGTTTTTGCGGTACGCGGGCCTCTCACTGCTGTGGCCTCTCCCGTTGCGGAGCACAGGCTCTGGACACGCAGGCTCAGCAGCCATGGCTCACGGGCCCAGCCGCTCCGTGGCATGTGGGATCTTCCCGGACCGGGGCACGAACCCGCGTCCCCCGCATCGGCAGGCGGACTCTCAACCACTGCGCCACCAGGGAAGCCCCTATAATACTTTTTTTTTTTTTCTGTAGAACCAGTTGTTAAACATTGCCACTGCACCACTGCCTGTGGGGTATAATTGGTCGACAAATTTTGCACCTGCTAGAACCGCAGAGCAAAATTCTTGCATTCCCCCAAAGCACTGGCACAATTTTAAACGTAGTTGAAATAGGAATACAATTTTTTTTATCCCATTGTTAAAAAAGAGAAGCTAAAAAGCATGCCAACTTCTTCTGGTGTTAAATTTTCTGCATTAGTCCACTGGCGAGAGGGAATACTGTCAAGAAATCTTCAGGCTACCCCAAAGCAGGTTACACATAAATGTCTCCTCATGGATTTTATTGCCATGCATCCATGTACCTTTTATTGCTAATGAAGATTGTAGGATCCTTTTCCAGCTATCTCTGGTTTAAGCAGCAGTATTTTTTCCCCCAAAGACAGTAAGTTAATACACTTTATGTGTTACTATATCAGGCTAAGAAAACATTAAGGATTGAAAATTTGGGAATTTAAGCCAGTCTCATATTTACTTAGTTGAGTGAATTAAAAGTAGGTTAAGAGCTTATCAATTTCTGGTTTTGTTTTCCTTCTACCCTGTACCACTCTCTAGAAATACTCTAGAAATCTGTGGATTGTTATGCATATTTTTATATGCTCAGTTACTTAAATCTACTTTAATTGGTTTTGGACTGTTTCCACAAACTGGGTTTTCCATGTTGCACTCCACACTGTGGGAAGTGGGGCTGGCTGTTGATTTTAGCTTACAAATAAGCAAATTTCCTTTGACCAGATTTTTTCATTTTCTTTGAGCAAACTTTAATATGCAAAATTTTGAAAACTGCCATCCTTCCTACCTTAATCTTATGGACATCTAATATTTATTAATGAAAAACAATGAAGGAAGGAAAAAAAACAATAGCTAGGGACACTTCCAGTATTTTCTGGAAAATTGCTTACGTACGATTAGGAATGCTTAAGTGGCAGAGATAAAAATAATAACTGGGCAAGATATATCTGACTCAGGTTTGTGCAGGCATCTTGATGGAGACAGATGATGTCTGCAGAGTTCTTGGTTCCCTTAGAAAAGTAGGTGGATTGCCAAGTAATGGTGGGAAATACTTACAGTGCACGTTTTCTGGGTGATTATTAGGCAGCATTTGTTTCTGGTTTTGATGTTAAGAATATGTCAGGTTCTTTATTTTCGTGGGATGTCCATTTTACCTAACTTATCAGAACTGATACTGAAAGGAAACCTTGAGGAAGTTTTTGATCTCTTGGGATTTTGTTGTTAGTTGGAAGAGAAGCAATGTTGGTTTTTGGTATTTGTGTGTGTGTGTATCAGTGGCATTTAAGGAAGCAAGATGAAATAGGTAGTCCATACAGAAGTACCTCTCTCTTTTTTTTTTTTTTAACTTTTGAAGATCACTGCTCCAAGAAACATACAATTTAAATACAAGGTCATCTGGCTGCAGTCTGAGCAGAATAGACAGATAATGCTTTTCCTGGAGATTGAGTGCACACACTGATGTTATAGCATCATGAAGTCTAGGAACTTAAGTCACAAGAACCCATGTCCAGGAAGCTCCTGGGAATCCATTCTAGTGTGGCCACAGTTGGGGTGTCTTCTGAACCTCGAAGCCATTCCTTGAATTCAGCTCCCTTGAATCAAACCATACTGCCCTGGATCTAGTAATATGAGGCCAAACGTTTAGGGCCAGCTGGTTAACAAATATTTATTGAGCTCCCACTACATGCCTGGTGCTGGATTGAGCACCAGGCAGTTTCCTTATGGGATTTACATTCTAGCACAGAACAGCCTTAGAAGTGGGTGAAAATTCTTTCCGTTATTCATCTAAAATCAGTCGAATGTATGTCAAGCACTCTGCTACACACTAAGGAGGCAACTGTGAAAAATTCAGAGTCCCTTGTGTGCGAGGTATGGCAGGTACTGTGGGAGCTCAGAACCAGGACCACTAGTGCAGCCTGGGGGATCCAGGACACTTTTATTTCTGGAAGAGGCCGAGGTGTAGTGAGAAGTCAGAGTCAGCCAGATAATATGAAGAGGGCTTTCCAGGGAGGAGAGAGCTCAGGGCAGTCCCAGTAAAAACTCCCAAAGTGTGAAAGAACTGAGGATTTCTCCTCATTATCCAACCCACCACTGTTTGGGGGATTTTTGCAGATGGGGCACGGGGTCCACAGTGATGCCAAGAGCAGGAGAGGGAGGAACAGGAAGTGGGAAGGGGTGTCGGAAGCAGATTCCAGTGTCCCTTTTCCCCTCCCTCTGGGTCTTCCCTGAAGTGTCCTCCCACTTCTGTCCAACTCAGCCTGTTTTCCTGATCTTCTTTTAGGTCTGCCATGGGTGCCTGGTCAAAGATCAGAAAATCACTTCATTTTGATTCCACATTTGCTGTGAACTAAAGATCAGTATTTCAGCACATGTGCTTTTTCTCACAGTAACTCTGAGAGATGGGAAAGGGACATCATCATCATCATAGCTACTTTATGAAGGAGGACACTGGTGGCCTCTGCGTGAGTGACTTTTCTGGGTCCACAGTTAAATGTGGCAGTGCTGGGCTTCCCTGGTGGCACAGTGGTTGAGAGTCCGCCTGCGGATGCAGGGGACGCGTGTTCGTGCCCCGGTCTGGGAAGATCCCACATGCTGTGGAGCGGCTGGGCCCGTGAGCCACGGCTGCTGAGCCTGCGCGTCCGGAGCCCGTGCTCCGCAACGGGAGAGGCCGCAGCAGTGAGAGGCCCGTGTACTGAAAAAAAAAAAAAATGTGGCAGTGCCAAGCCTGGAGCCACATATCCTGGAACTTTGGGTCCCAGTCAACAGAATGTGGCAGCTTCAGGGTCAGTCAGAGCTCAAATATTGGTGCTCCCACTAGCTCACTAGAGGATAAAAGGCAGATTGCTTAACCTCTTTAACCTTTGCTTTCTCCCCTAATAAATGGGCTTAAAAATAGTATCTTCCTCCTAAGGTGGTTGTGAGGGTTAAATGAGATAATGCACATAAAGTGCTTGATGCATAGTAAGCACTCAGTAAATATTATAATTCCATTATGAATAATAGGTACTAAATCAGATTCTGTGGTAACAAAATTGAATGAGACACAGCACCAGCCAGAGAGACAGACATCTACATAACTGACCACAAGGCCAAGGGATAGATTCTAAGTAAGCAGTTGGCCTAGATGGTTTCATTTGGAGATGGGGACCAGGGGTCCAAAAGACTCCACAGAGCAGATGGTAATGGCACTTTGACCCAGGAGGTAGAGTTTCACTCGCCTTGCAAAGGTGAGCCCAGCTAATGAGATACAATTGTATTAGTTATCTATTGCTGTGTAACAAAGTACCCCCTCCCCACCCCCTGCATTAGCAGCTTAAAACAGCAAACATTTGTTATCTCACAGGAACCCAGGCACAGGTTAACAGGGCACCACTGGTTCAAGGTCTCTCGTGGGGTTATAGTCAAGCTGTTGGCCAGGGCCATCTCCTGGCTGCATATGAGCTAGAGAACCTGCTTCCAAGCTCACTCAGGTGCCCATTGGCAGGCCTCCAAAGACCCACTGCCAAGTTCACTCACATGGTTCTGGCATGGCTTGGTTCCTCCTCATCTACTTTGTTCATCCTGTAGAGCCAGAGTCAGCACTTTTTCTGTAGAGGGCCAGAGAGTAAATATTTTAGGCTTTGTGGGTCATACGACATCTGTTGCGACTACTCGACACTGCTGTGCAGCTCGAAAGCAGCCATAGACAACTCATAAATGAATGGGCATAGCTGTATTCCAGTAAAACTTTACTTAGCAAAAACAGGTGGCCTGTCCCCTGCTCTAGATCTCTACAAGGACAGCAGCATGGTGTAGCAAAAATAATACTGGCAGGGGACTTCCCTGGTGGTCCAGCGGTTAAGAATCCACTTTCCAATTCAAGGGATGCTGGTTCGATCCCTGATTAGGGATCTACAGGAGGAACAAACTCAGATCCCACATGCCACAGGACAACTAAGCCTGCACACCTCAACTACTGAGCCCATGTGCTCTGAAGCCTGCGTGCCACAACTAGAGAACCCACGTGCCACAGCTACTGAGCCCATGTGCTGTGGAGCCTGCAAGCCACAACTAGAGAGCCTGTGCACCACAACGAAAGACCCCTCATGCCACAACGAACATCCCACGTGCCACAACTAAGACCTGACACAGCCAAATAAATAAATAATATATTTTTAAAATAAATTTTAAAAAGTAATACTGGCAGTCACAGCCTCTCAGGGCTGCAGTTCCCAATCTGTAACACATGTGGGCTAGAGTAATATTTTCTCAGGGCCTTCCCACCCCAAAATGCTGTGACTCTAACTTTAATAGCCCTTTATTTGTTCTCATTGTCTCTCTCTACTAAGACTAATAGCTTACACGGGGTGTCAAAACACTTCACAAATCTCACTGTAGAATGGGAGAAATTTAGCGAGGGACAGGTTAATTGACATGTTCAAGTCCCTCCTTTAATACATGTAGTCTCAGTCGGTCGTGGCGTGGCCAGCCAGCTTGGGGCAGAGAGTGATGGCCTCTTGGCAGCAGGGCCCTTGCCTGCCTACACAAGAAAAGAGAGGCCCAGGAGCTGGAGGACCAGTAGCATCCTAATAAAATCTGCTAGTGATTGATTGCTTACCTGTGTCAATACCATGTATGTAATCCATGGGATAAGAGCTCTTAGGTTCTTAAGATGCATATACTTAAAAGGAATCACAAATAGTGGAGTCTCTACAACAGGTACATGAGAGTTGACTCCCTGCCCCTGAAAATTTCTCTTGAAGTAATTGCACAGAAGCCTGTCCCTAACTTTTCTTTTTTGCATTACACTTACAGTTAATATACAGCCTGGTTTTTCTAGAACAACCATAATGTCAGGTCAAGGTCACTCAGAGGTTGAAAGAGGCCTGGATTACTTTGTTGTTGTTTTCAAGGCTACTGATATATTAAAGAAGTGAAATAACGACAGAGCAGGATTATGAAAATTGAAGGATATTTTAAATGCTTATCTGTACAAATTTGCAATATTGCACACATGCATAAAGGTGATAAAATTTTCCTATTCTCAAGGTAAAGTATTAGTTCATAGGGAACTACTGGTGATTTACTACGGAAACGTGGGGCTGAAGTTCAAAGCTGTGTGATGAACATTGTTTTCTTTCAATCCTGTCCGTGTAGCTCTGGGTGTATATTTGGAGATACTCATCAAGAGTCTACATTGAGGCCCTTCATGAATGGAAAGCCCAAGTTAGTTGACCTCCTGTGTCCCATATTCCCACATTTCCTACCTGCCCCCATGATGATAGGCTTGACGACATGAATCTTGTCATATTGAAGACTTTATGGTGTGAATAAAAAAGCTTGAACTTTGAATCCTGGCTCCACCATTTACTAGTTATGTAACCTTATATGAGTTAGTTAAGCTTGATAAACCAGTCTCCATATTCATAAGACGGAGCTAGTAATGCTTATGTCACAGAGTTGCTGGGAAGAAAATGAAATAATGAATGTCAAGTACCAAACACATACTGGATATTCAAGTGTCAGATACCATCACTACCACCACCACCCCACCACCACCCCCCCCATCCCACCCCATCCCACCCCACCCCACACACACACACACACTCTCTCACTCACTCACACATCAGATCCAGAGCCCAAGTTTGGGTTTTGAACATCTGTTGAGTGTAACTACACTGCCTTCCTGGGCCCATTGAAGAGTCCTGTGCCCACAGCTTCCCTGAGCTCCTGTTCACAAGTGAACTGACAGCCCCACAGCTGCAGTGACTTGGCCCCCAGGCTCTGCCTCCATTTCATCCCCTCACCTGCCCTTGGTAAATGAAGGTGTGAGAGACAGTATGCAGCTCTGAGACACACTTCTTAGGCCACTTATGTGAGAAAACTGAGACAGAATAGGACTGTATAAGTAGAAAAGGTAATATCCAAAGGGCATTGGAGCACCTACAGGTTTACAGGATGACTGTCAGCCGTTCCTCCTGGGGTCCCTGCTGTTAAGAGGGACGCATCTTAAGCCTCTGCCTGGGAAGAGCTTGTGCCACAAAGAGAGAGAAAAAAAGATTAACTTAATAGAAGTTAAAAATTTGGGTCTGATTCCCTGGCATCTATTGTTCAGGGTCTTTAAGTGTTTGGGAAGAGAGGATTTCTGCCTGTATAGGTTATTGCTGGGCAGGTTTTCCTTGGTCTTTTACCCATATAGAGCTCTGAATTTGAAGAGTGGTGATGTGTTGCAGATCCAGCATTCCCTGGTTTATGATGGAGAAACAGCCTCCCGGCTGTCTCTAATGACTGGGTCATATAGATCATCTTTACTTCGTATCAGAAGAAAATTAGGAAATGGAAAGGCAAGAAAATCAAAATCATGTCACACGTTACAATTATGTAAAGTTTATAGTCAGCACCATAGACATTGAACTTGGAAACTGCAAGGAGGGTAACTTTACTGAAAATGGAAAGTTCCAAAAATGTTAAGCGATAGAGAAAAATGGTTAATTAGCTGGCATAATATATCTTCCATTATTAATTATATAATAATTAATTGGAATAATTTGAAGCCATTTAAAAATATCATTATGGGGCTTCCCTGGTGGCACAGTGGTTGAGAGTCCGCCTGCCGATGCAGGGGACACGGGTTCGTGCCCCGGTCCGGGAAGATCCCACATGCCGCGGAGCAGCTGGGCCCGTGAGCCACGGCCGCTGAGCCTGAGCGTCCGGAGCCTGTGCTCCGCAACGGGAGAGGCCACAACAGTGAGAGGCCCGCGTACCGCAAAAAATAATAATAATAAATAAATAAATAAATATATCATTTTGAGGACTTCCCCGGCGACCCAGTGGTTGAGACTTCACCTTCCAATGTAGGGGGTGCAGGTTCAATCCCTGGTCAGGGAGCTAAGATCTCACATGCCTTGTGGCCAAAAAACCAAAAAAACATAAAACAGAAGCGATATTGTAACAAGTTCAATAAAGAGTTTTAAAAGGTCCACATCAAAAAAATTTTTTTTTAAAATATAAAAAATAAAACAATCATTATGAACATTATGGATTGTCATGGAAAAGGTTTGAAACATAATGTTAAAGGGGAAAAAGGCAGGACCTGAAGTTGTGTATATATTGTGTAAAACAGGTATGCAGTTCTTGGATTGGAAGAGTCAATACTGTGAAAATGACTATACTACCCAAAGCAATCTACAGATTCAATACAATCTCTATCAAACTACCACTGACATTTTTCACAGAACTAGAACAAAAAATTTCACAATTTGTATGGAAACACAAAAGACCCCCGAATAGCCAAAGCAATCTTGAGAAAGAAAAACAGAGCTGGAGGAATCAGGCTCCCTAACTTCAGACTATACTACAAAGCTACAGTAATCAAGACAGTATGCTACTGGCACAAAAACAGAAATATAGATCAATGGAACAGGATAGAAAGCCCAGGGATAAACCCACGCACATATGGTCACCTTATCTTCGATAAAGGAGGCAAGAATATACAATGGAGAAAAGACAGCCTCTTCAATAAGTGGTGCTGAGAAAACTGGACAGGTACATGTAAAAGAATGAAATTAGAACACTCCCTAACACCATACACAAAAATAAACTCAAAATGCATTAAGGACCTAAATGTAAGGCCAAACACTGTAAAACTCTTAGAGGAAAACATAGGCAGAACTCTCTATGACGTTAATCACAGCAAGATCCTTTTTGACCCACCTCCTAGAGAAATGGAAATAAAAACAAAAATAAACAAATGGGACCTCATGAAACTTAAAAGCTTTTGCACAGCAAAGGAAACCATAAACAAGACGAAAAGACAACCCTCAGAATGGGAGAAAATGTTTGCAAATGAAGCAACTGACAAAGGATTAATCTCCAAAATTTACAAGCATCTTATGCAGCTCAATACCAAAAAAACAAACAACCCAATCCAAAAATGGGCAGAAGACCTAAATAGACATTTCTCCAAAGAAGACATACAGATTGCCAACAAACACATGAAAGAATGCTCAACATCATTAATCATTAGAGAAATGCACAGGCTGGAGGCAAGAGAGATGCTCTTATTTCTCATTGCCACTTCCAAACCACCGTCACACCTGCTCCCTAAGATTCCAGCTTTCAATCTCACATTATCAGACCACACCATCCCTAATTCTCCTGTTGCGGTCATCAACATGACACCCCAACCTCGCTCCCGAATGGTTTTACCTCGTGGCTGTGATACTCTCTCCAACACTGTTCTTATCAAAATGCATAATTTAAGAAATCAAAAAATACCTTGAGACAAAAGAAGATGGAAAAACAACATACCAAAACTTATGGGATGTAAAAAGAAATGAAATTGAGTTATTTGTAGTGAGGTGGATGGACCTAGAGTCTGTCATACAGAGTGAAGTAAGTCAGAAAGAGAAAAACAAATACCGTATGCTAACACATATATATGGAATCTAAAAAAAAAAAAAAAATGGTCATGAAGAACCTAGGGGCAAGACGGGAATACGGGAATAAAGACACAGACCTACTAGAGAATGGACTTGAGGATACGGGGAGGGGGAAGGGTAAGCTGGGACAAAGAGAGTGGCATGGACTTATGTCTACTACCAAATGTAAAATAGATAGCTAGTGGGAAGCAGCTGCATAGCACAGGGAGATCAGCTCGGTGCTTTGTGACCACCTAGAGGGGTGGGATATGGAGGGTGGGAGGGAGGGAGACACAAGAGGGAAGAGATATGGGGACATATGTATATGTATAACTGATTCACTTTGTTCTAAAGCAGAAACTGACACACCATTGTAAAGCAATTATACTCCAATAAAGATGTTAAAAAAAACAGGTATGCAGATGGACATAAACTAAAACAAATCCTGGGGAAAAAACTGAGCATCTAACACAGGTTAGATTGCTATGATTACAGCTGGCTTTTTTCTTCCTTTTTCCCAAACTTTGTATGTATTTGTGCATGTTTGTGTATAATCACATCTATTTTATATATATGTATTTTACATATAAATATGTACACATACAAACATCTTTTTTTAATGAGAAAAATTCTTTAAGCATTTGGAAAAGATTGGAGATATTTATGAGCAGAGCAGCTACCAAAGAAAAAGGAAGTTTTTATACTTAAAAAAAGTACTTAGACTTTGTACCAAGGACTAAACTTTAAAATCCATCAATAGATGAGTGAATTTTACACTTTATACTGCAGATGACCGTGCTTTACTGAAGTAACTAGGGTCGTTCTTTTTTTCCGTAGAGATTTTAGATATCAATCACGGTTTTGTTTTCCCTTGGTTTAAATGGCATTCCTCTTTGATCATTACTTCACACTGGGAAAAGATATTTCCTTGTGAAAGTAGTGGTTAGCTTCTTATAACCTCAGACAACAAAGGGCCCCTGTGTGAGGATGCAGGAATTCGTCTTGGAATACAGGGAAGGCCCCCAGCTGAATCGTATCCAAGGAAGATGCTGCAAAGCTTGCAAAGCTAGTTCGGAGAAAGGAGCCCAGCTGGAGATCTTTTCTTTCTATTCAGATATTGGCCCTGCTTGAGAGGTGGGGGTGGGGGGAAGCCCATAAAAGGAAACCCGAAAACAAGCCTGAATGCATTTACAAATTACAAGGAAAAGTTAATTCTGGCAACCAGCGTTGGTGCCAACTCAGGCTTATCATGTTTAGAATTTAACTCCACTTGGGGAGAAACTTTTTCTTCTCATGGAAGTTAAAGAAGGCAACAGAGATGGACTGTATGGTGTAAGTTCTGAATGAAAACCTGTCTGTGGGTAAGTCACAGGCTGTGGCTCAGTTCCCCTTGGCCACCTCTACTCTCGGCCCATTGTGAGTCCCACGTGTTGCTGCCAGTTATTACTGTGAACTGCGAATCTCATCAAGCCGGGCCCTGAGCATGGCATTCGCAGCCCTCCTCTACCTAACTCCTGTGGGTTTATGTGTGACCATGCTTCCTTTTCCACGACCCACAAGCCTCTTCCCCTCCAGCCACCTTCTCATGCCCTTCAACTTCCCCTCGACCTTGGGAGGGTTTATTGAATGACAGGTAGTGCCTGCGGGTGGGTGGATGCTGGCATGTCCTGGGCTTTGGGTAAATGCCAGTTCCCTTCCCCCTTCTTCCTTTTGCCCTTCTTTGAACTTAAATTCCTCTTCCTCTCATAGGTACTCAAGTTCCTGGTCAATGATAGATCCTTTCGCAAAAGCCAGAAATCAGGGCAGTGATGAGAAGAAATGAGAGGTGCGGAGAGTCAGCCCTCATCTTCATTGAGGGCCCCTCTTCACCTGTAGATTAAGAATGACGAGAAGAATAGCAGCTGCCATTTTTGTGCTTCTGCCACTGGCTTATCCTGATTCATGCATTATCTATAAACCTGGCATCTGAAAAAACAAAGGCCCAGAGAGGTTGAGAGATTTGCTTGAAGCCACACAGCTATAAGTAGTGGAGCTAAAATTCAAACTCAGGAGTTTCTGAGTTCTCCAGAACTCTCCCCTCTTTTCACGACACAAAAGTGCTTTCCCAAAGGTTCAAAGACTGTTAGTCACCAGCAGCACTTGCCCCCAATATCTGTGGTCAAACGGTATCAGGACATGTAAGAAAGACCCGTTTCTAGTTCCACCGGTGGCTCCAACTGAAAACTAAACTTGGAGTAAAAATTCCACTCCATGTACAGATAACTAGTTAAATATCAAACTCAGCAAGGCTCTACTTACTAATAGACCCATGGAATGTGATCCCTTCAGGGGTTTGATGTACTTGAAAACACTATAAAAATCACCATTTAAGAACCTGTAGACCAGTACGATCTAACAGGATTTTCTGTGATGAGAAAAATGTTCTGTGTCTACCCTGTCTGCTACGATAGCCACTAGCCGCATGTGGCCTTCAAGCACTTGAAATGTGGCTGGCTGGTGTAACCAGGAACTGAACTTTTAATGTACTTAATTTTTAGTCATTTAAATAGCCACCTATGGCTAGTAGTTACCATATTGGGCTGTGTCGCTCTAGAATTTTCTGACAGGTTGATTGCTCGTCCCTACGTTGTCATGATGCTTTGCCTCTAAGCTCTATTATGTCACTGGATCATAATTATTTGTTTTCGTTTTTGTTCTCTCATTTTTTAATTGAAGTATAGTTGATTTACAGTGTTTCAGGTGTACATTCAGTTATACGTGTGTGTATATGTATGTGTGTGTGTATATATATATATATATATGTATACTTTTTTAGATTCTTTTCCATCATAAGTTATTACAACATACTGAATATAGTTCCCTGTGCTATACAGTAGGTCCCTGTTGTTTATCTATTTTATATATAGTAGTCTGGAAATTGGAATCCCAAATTCCAAATTTATCCCTCCCCTCCCTTTCTCCTTTGGTTTGCTTTCTATGTCTGTGAGTCATTTTCTGTTTTGTAAATAAGTTCATTTGTATCATTTTTTTTAGATTCCACATATAAGTGATATCATATGATATTTGTCTTTGTCTGACATTTCACATATAAGCAATATCATATGATATTTGTCTTTCTCTGTCTGGCTTACTTCACTTAGTATGATAATCTCTAGGTCCATCCATGTTGCTGCAAATGGCATTATTTCATTTTTTATGGTTGAATAGTATTCCACCGTATGTATGTACCACATCTTCTTTATCCATTCCTCTTTCGATGGACATTTAGGTTGCTTCCATGTCTTAGCTATTGTAAACAGTGCTGCAATGAGCATTGGGGTGCATGTATCTTTTCGAGTTAGAGTATTCTCCAGATATAAGCTCAAGAGTGGGATTGCTGATCACATGGTAACTCTATTTCTGGTTTTTTAAGGAACCTCCATACTGTTCTCCATGATGGCTGCACCAATTTATGTTCCCACCAACAGTGTAAGAGGGTTCCCTTTCCTCTGCACCCTCTCCTCCGCTGAAGTCTTGAACCCCTCAAAGTCATCCACGAGGGTTGGGATCAACTTTTTCCATACTTGTGTATGTTGATATCTTGACATCTTCCCGTGGATCACAAATGTTCTTAATGGCATCTAGAATGGTGAATCCTTCCCAGACTTTTCAATTGACTGTACCCAGATCCATGAGAGCAATCACTATCTATGGTAGTTATAGCAGCCTTTCAAGTCATATTTCTTAAATAGTAAGACTAGAAAGTCAAAATTACTTTTTGATCCATGGGCTGCAGAGTGGATGTTGTGTTAGAAGACATGAAAACAACATTAATCTCGTTGTACATCTCCATCAGAGCTCTTGGGTGACCAGGTGCATTGTCAATGAGCAATAATGTTTTGAAAGGAATCTTTTTGCAGAGCAGTAGGTCTCAACAGTGGGCTTAAGATAGTCAGCAAACCATATTGTAAACAGATGTGCCGTCATCCAGGCTTTGTTGTTCCATGTATAGAGCACAGGCAGAGTAGATTGAGCATAACTTTTGAGGGCCCTAGGATTTTGGGAATGGTAAATGAGCATTGGCTTCACCTTAAAGTCACCAGCTGCATTAGCCCCTAATAAGGGGGGCAGCCTGTCCTTTGAAGCTTTGGAGCCAAGCGTTGACTGCTCTCTAGCTATGAAAGTCCTAGATGGCAGCTGCTTCCAATGTAAGGCTTTTTCATCTACGTTGAAAATCTGATGTTTAGTGTAGCCACTTTCATTAATGATCTGAGCTAGATCTTCTGGATAACTTGCTGCAGCTTCTCCATCAGCACTTGCTGCTTCTCCTTGCACTTTGATGTTATGGAGACGGCTTCTTTCCTAAACCTCACGAACCAGCCTCTGCCAGCTTCAGACTTTTCTTCCGCAGCTTCCTCACCTCTCAGCCTTCACAGAATTGAAGAGAATTAGAGCCTTGCCTTGGGTTAGGCTTTGGCTTAAGGGACTGTTGTGGCTGATTTGATCTTCCACTCAGACCACTACAACTTTCTCCATATCAGCAATAAGCCTGTTTCACTTTCTTATCATTCACGTGTTCACTGGAGTAGCATTTTTAATTTCCTTCAAGAACTTTTCCTTTGCATTTACAACTTGGCTAACTGGTGCAAGAAGCCTAGCTTTCAGCCTGTCTGAGCTTCTGGCATGCCTGCCTCACTAAGCTTAATCATTTCTAGCTTTTGATTTAAAGTGAGAGATGTGTGACTCTTCCCTTCACTTGAACACTTGGGGACCACTGTAAGGTTATTAACTGGCCTAATTTCAATATTGTGTCTCAGGGAATGGGGAGGCCTGAAAAGGGGAGAATGGGGAACAGCTGGTTGGTGAAACAGAGCACACAAACATTTATCAATTAATTTCGCTGTCTCACATGGCTGCGGTTTGCGGCACTGCAAAACAGTTACAATAGTAACATCAAAGATCACTGATCACAGGGGCTTCCATGGTGGCGCAGTGGTTGAGAGTCCGCCTTCCGATGTAGGGGACGCGGGTTTGTGCCCCGGTCCAGGAAGATCCCACTATGCCGCGGAGAGGCTAGGCCTGTGAGCCATGGCGGCTGAGCCAGCACATCCGGAGCCTGTGCTCTGCAACGGGAGAGGCCACAACAGTGAGAGGCCCACGTACCGCAAAAAATATATATACTACTACTAATAATAAAACGAGGTGTACCTACACTGTAATCTGAGGCAGAAAGTGATCAGAGCCGTCCAAATAGTTAAAGATTCTGTGGAAATGAAAAGAATGGAATGATTACCTTTAGGTGGGATTGTTTTTAAATCTTCATGGAGTTTTGAAGGATCAGTAGAATTCTGCAAAATACCAATGGGCATGGAGGCATGCCAACTGGGGGGAACAATATGTGCAAAGGTATAGAAATAAGAAAAAGTGTATATAGACATGTTTAGAAAACAGTGAACAATCCAGGTTGGCCAGAAATAGTAGTGGCTAGAGGAGTTTCAGGGATAATCTAGGAAGGCCAATTGGTACCATATTGTGGCAGGTCTTGGATGCTTAGCTGGGGACATTAAAGATTGGTAGGCAATGCAGAGCCAGTTAAGGCTTCTTAAAGGGGAGTGACTTGTTGAGAGCTATTCTTTGCATGCCTGGCTCCATCTCATTCTTTGGGTCCCAGTTTAAATGCTCCCTCTTCAAAGGTCCATCCCTCACTCTAAGGAGGTTCTCACCTGCAACTCTGAATTGCCACATCCCGTTGGTTTCCTACAAAACACTTGTAGGAAAGTTGTAATATCTGTCTAGCAACCACATGGCAAGTTCCAAGTTCTTTAAACACCAGCCAATCCAGAATATTCACTCTCCTGCACATAGGGCTGGCATTCTGTAGGGCACACAGCATGGTGTCCCATTCACTGCAGTTTAGTGGTGCCTGACACATAGTAGGGGTTGAATTATCTGGTGACTAAATAATACCCCATCCTTTCCTGACTTCTCTTTGTCACATTCCCTCTGCCTAGAAGGCCCTCCCTCCACACTTCACCATCATCATTTTTCTATCTGCCACAGTTCTTCCCATCTTTCTATGAATGCATAGTTCAGGTGCTGTCAGCCCAGTTACACAACCTCCCAATCCTGAACCCCCTCAGCTCTTGTGTTCCTTTGATGGCATTATGTACACCCTGCCTAATATTTTAGTGATTTGTAACCTAACCTTTTCTTGTCTCCTTGCCCTTCCCAATAGATGGCTAGCTCTCTGAAGGCCTGGATTTTGTCTCTCTTGTGTCTTCCTTTTCAAATAATATTTGAGTTGAATTATAAGTACTTGGTAAAAATTAAGAATAACATTCATGTGACATTTGAGCAGTGTATTAGATTTTAAGGAATTATGAAACAGTAAGAAGTAATACTGAGTGAAAAGACATTGCTGATGGAAAATGAAATTGAATTTCCAAAAGGATATAACCATTCTAATGTTATATGATAAATTTAAGGGAGAATTCATTATCCCAAAAGGTAGTTTACTTGGGAGTGGGCTAAGAGCATTTCTCTAAAAAGTTTTGTCTATGTATAGTGAATTATTCTAATAATCACAGAGAAGTTGGTAAAAATCTGAACATGTGCTTTACTTTCTCAAAGTCTATACCTAGTTATTTTCATTATAAGCAAAGCTGTTTTCTAAATTAAGTATTTTATTGAAATATTATGCATATATTCATTGAAACTTTGTTTGATATGTCTCCAAGAAGTAAATTCCTTGAATTATTTTTCTGCTTAGTTGAAACTTTACCCATCAGAGAAGAGGTGTATTGTCATGTAATGTTTATCAACAGCAACAACTAACAATAGCTTCTGGTTATTGAACAATTCCAACATGCCTAGCATGTGATAAGCAGCTTTCCTGTTGTGCCATTTAAATCTCACTATAATATGTTATAGATGAAACACTGACATTTGGGTAAATTGTTAATTGATCATTAATTGAGTATCAGAAGCTGGGCTGCAAACTCAGGCTGACAAATTTCAAAGCCCTTGGCTGCCTGGGCTAAATGTCCTAGGCCAGGAATTCTGTTCCCTCACATCACTGCCTGGGCCAGGAAATGCTTTCTGCTGTGGCTTTCAAGATGCAACTTGGCTGTGAAAAAGAGGCAACTTATAGACCTCAGTTTTCAACTTTCTTTTTTTTTTTTTTGGTTGCAGGAAGAGAAGTTAAACTTCTAGAGAAACCTAATGGACAATCTCCACAACAGGTAAGCTGTTCTTTTTTTTATGCTTTGGGAAGAAAGTCTATTCTTTCCACTTTCTGTTACATTTTATATTATTCGGTCTTCCACTACAGTTCTTATTACCTGAAACATTAAAGCCAGTAGACAGAGCAATCCCCAAAGTCTATTCTTTCTGATTCATTCAGGTTTGAGTAGAATTCTGTTATTTCCTTTTTACTTTTGTTGTTTAGGGGATACAGTTCTAGAACAGGACAAATGGTATGACCCATACAAGTCTTCACACTGAAAGGTTTACATTATGGGGCTGAATCAAGAAGGCTGAGTGTTACCTTGTTTGAGCTCAGCTAGAAACGTGCATCGCAGGCCGCTCCAATTTTTTCACCATTCTGCACATGCCCAAAAATGACCCCCAAAGCACAGCAATTATTCATCTGGGAGTTACAGTTAAATTCTAGCCAGTAGATAAATTCACAACTATGGAATCCACAAATAATGAGGACCAATTGTACACATAAAGCACGTGGATTAACACCTGGTACATAGGAAGCTCTGTGTAAGTTTGCTGTTTTTATCATCATCTTCATTATTCTATGTTATTAAATATCCTGAGGGTCTTAGACACCTTTGAAAAGTTTTAGGCCCGGGGAAATGATAAGATTCAGATTTATGTGACTTAGATCATGTGACTTCCATGTGACAAATGTATTATTTTAGAAGACACAGGTGGATGCAGGAGACAAGAGGATTTTGCAGTAAATTCAGGTAAGAAAAAAGTGATCATGTTTTAGGACAAGGCAAGGGTAGTGCACACGTAGAGAAAAGAGTGGGCTTACTAAGAAAGAGAGTGTAAGTGGTAGCATCCCCTGGAATGTGGTCCGGAACGCCACCAGCCCCATTATCTGCTCACCTGTGGCCACAAGTCTACTCCAGTCTTTTCCCAAGATCACTCAGGTGCTCCTTGCCTTATGTAACATGTTACATGACATAGTTGAATCTCATAGTTTTAATACTCTATTAGTCATGTATTTATATGTCTGTCTTCCTTGCTAGACTGTGAACTCTTTTCAGCTCCCTGGAATCGAGTTCAGTACCTGTACGTAATAGGTGCTCAGGAAACATTTGGTGCATGAATGATGGGTGGTGAGCCCTTTAACAAACTGCAGAGATCTCTACCTCTTTGTGTCCT
Source organism: Lipotes vexillifer (assembly GCF_000442215.2). Lineage (NCBI taxonomy): Eukaryota > Metazoa > Chordata > Mammalia > Artiodactyla > Lipotidae > Lipotes > Lipotes vexillifer. The sequence goes on from NW_006774670.1 coordinate 3,420,672, forward strand.
AGTTACTAGCAGAGTGTCTTGTCCTCAGTTAAGTGCTCAGGGATATTTGAGACCTCAGAACCACGCTCAGTCTTTTCAAGTGCAAAAACTATTTTTACTGCACTTCAAAGAAACATTGGTGACCCAATTCTGCACGTATAGGGTTTTCTGCAAACATGGGACAATCTGTTTTTTCTTGTCCTCTGACCAGTCCATGCTTCCAGCCTTGAGTCCAGAAGCACATTTATAAAATAAGGCGGTTGGGTGGTAGGACGTTCTCTAAGATTCGCTGAGGTTTGGGCATCTAGGCTACTGGGAATTACCCAGAATTACTTCACTGCAAACATCCAGCCCTGAGCTGTGCTTGCTTTTAAAGCTATCGTTATTTATAGCTTTACAAGACTATATTATATAAGCGTCTCTTCACGTCGCCTCCTCTTCAACTTCCTCAATATTTCCAGAACTTAACTTTTTCTAAATGCTTCAGGTTTCTTCCAGACTTCTCCCACCTCCCAGATAAGGCTGCTTATCAGTGTTGGAGACATACTGTGTGTTGGAGACACGCCTAATTCCCACGCGGTTTCAAGGGAGAATTTGGTCAGAACATCACCCATTTCTATTCACAGTGTCTAAAAGTCATTAAGCCAGTGGTTACATAATACTCTCGTAGACGATGGCCATGAAGATGAGAGCAGCCCACATTTACTAAGAACCTACTACTTGCCAGTCATACTTTGCCAAGCCCATCACGTGATTCTCATAGGAACCCTGCACAATTAGATGTTACTGTTTCCCCTGTCTAATGGTTGGCAAAGCTGAGATTCAGAGAAGTTAAGCAGCTTACTCAAGGTCATCCAGCTTAGAAAAGGCCAGTCCAGATTTTGACTCCAGAGCCCACTCACTCCCTTAATTACAATAGACTGTCTTCTGTGTCCTGGATCTTAAAATTCTTCCTCCTCTGCTTCTAAACCCATATATGATTTTATACATGTACTTTGACCAGTCCTTCTGTTAACGTGGCCGTAAAAATGAAATCAATCATGCACTAATGCAAGAGTGTCTCGGATGTTTTTAAGCAGATTCCCTATTAAAGATTGGTGACACTGAGCTTCCAATCAGCCAGAGTCAAGATCAGCCCACCAAGCTGAGTTGAGATGAGTTTTGTCAGATGATACGGTTACTATGGTTGTCAAGAGTATGAAGGAAGGGGGCCACTGAATCCCACATGAAAAAGACATAGAACTGCATGTGTTAAGTGAAAACACGTCATCTTCACTTCAAAATTTTTACATCCTCTTCTCAAATAAACTCTGTTTGTACCATCTGAAGATTCTCCAAAGTGTACTTGTTCATACTCCCTGAAACTAAACAACACCCAGAAGGTCATGGCCTGCCCCCATCTTCAGTTGGGTCTGAATCTTGGTGCTGTGGTCATTTATCCCCGATAATGGTCGGTTTGGTTTGGTTTTCAATAATATGGTATATTGGTTCATCAGTGAACAAGATTCTACCCAAGTAGTCGAATTCAGGGTAAATACCTAAGCCCGTATCATTGACGATAAATTGTCATTTTAAGTGAGATTGCGTACGTGATTAGTTGAGCTCTCTATAACATCTCTTTCACTTCAGAGCTGTCTGTGATAATCTGCATGACTTCCTCAAGGCATACTTCAAAAGCAATTGATAAGCACATGGTGATATCTGGATTACCAACTCTAAGAGTTTTAGATATTTGTCTTAAACTGTTGAATTAGAGACTCACTGAAGGATTCAGGGGCATATTAAAAATAAACTTCCTGGGCTTCCCTGGTGGCGCAGTGGTTGAGAGTCCGCCAGCTGATGCAGGGGACATGGGTTCGTGCCCCGGTCCGGGAAGATCCCACATGCCGCGCAGCAGCTGGACCCGTGGGCCATGGCCGCTGAGCCTGCGCGTCCGCAGTCTGTGCTCCGCAACGGGAGAGGCCACAGCAGTGAGAGGCCCGCGTACCGCAAAAAAATAAATAAATAAATAAAATAAACTTCCTGCCACTACATTGATAATGGGGAATGGGTTAATACGGCCAGGTGCCCATGTGAATAATAGGAGACACCCTTTGTATTTTAGCAGACATGAGGAATATCGAAACATATATTAACTGCCGTCACCCACACGCGTGAATGATGTTGAGTACTTTAACGAGATTACTAAAAAATAGTGTGACGATCCATGTGTCCCCTATACTTTCTCCAGTGGCAGTTTTAGAATATATATAGGAAGAGTTTAAGAGCTTGGAAGGGAAGATAGGAGACTTGAAGATAGGAGACTTGTCTGGAAGTTACATTACACAGCAAACAGACTGATTTTGGGTGGGAAAGGGAAGAGAACTTGATGGAGTTGATGGAGGGGCTAAAGTCCCTTCTCCAGCCGCTGTGGACACCCCCTCCCATGTCAGGTATGCAACAAGCAGCAACCTATACAATAGATAATACCATTTTTTGCAGAGTCCAATACTGTTGTTGTATATTTTACTTAATAACTTAGCTAGAAAGCCTTTGACCAGGATATTATTTGTGTTAGGCAAGGTCCAGCCAGGAATAGGAGCTCTTCCTTTCAGACAGAGGGACGTTATAATCAGTGGGTTATGTGGGTATTGGAAGAGCTGGTAAACCAAGTGAGATGGTGAGGCAACACAGAGATGGTCGAGGCAGGGAGACATTACCACCCCAGGATGAGACACAGAACCAGATGCTGGGGCAACGGCTGGAGCCATGGTGAGGCACCATGGTTCTATCTGGCACCATGGAGGGTGGGGCTCTTGGGCATCTGTTGCTGTAGAGGAGATCTGGCCACTACCAGGATGAACAGCATATTGTCCGAAGTAGAGAGAAAGGGAAACATACCTTGACATCCCCCATCCTCCCCCTCTAGTCTTCCACCAGCACCTTCCACTGGTGGGACCACCCAGATCCAGAGGACAAGGGTTCGTCAGCATTACGGTGCCTTGAGAAACTGAGTGGGCAAGGGGCAGGGACCAGTCTAAGAGCAGACAGGCAGTGGACCAGCCCAATGTCTTGGGTTTGTTTCATCTGTTCCTCAGTTAGTAAACATTTAGGTTGTCCAGATTGATCCCCTATTATTGGACACGTGGTTTATTTTAACTTTTTCCTGTTATAACGCCCATAGAGAAGGATAAAAGAACATAAATTAAAAACTGTTAAAAAGCAAATTCTGAAAAACAGACAGAATTTTTAGAAACTTAACAGGATTGTAAACTGCACCAATTGGGAGTGCAATTGGCAGTAGTGACTACAGGTATTAGTTTTGGCCAACTTGGTTTGGGCCATATCATCAGTCACCAAAAGGGGCCAGTGGTAATTGTAGCCACCTCACTGTTGCCAGGAACTGCCCAAGCCACAAGCGTTCTTAGGGTGTTAGTCCTTCCCCTTTAAGTAGAGCTCACCTAGACCAACCAGCGACATAGCAAAACAAAGAGGCCTGCCTGCCTTCATTTCCATAAAGCCGTAAAGCAGGAACTCTCAAAGTGTGGTCCCCAGAGGGCAGCGTTAGCACCCTCGGAGCTTGTTAGAAATGCGAGTTATTGCCCGCACAGACCCAGGAGGATGCCTTATGGACCCCGTGCCCTCTGCCTCTCAAAGTGCTCACCAGGATCCCCGCCCCTGTCACCCATACACCCTAGTCTTTATTCAGTAATGAGCTGCATCTCATCTGATCCAGACAGGAGCCTACTCCCAGGAGTTTACAGTCCAGAGAATAGGGGCCTAGGTTCTCAAACTTTCCCTAGAACTGTTCCCACCAAGAGTACAGGAAGAAGGAACTGGTCTAGAGGGCTGACCATAAGCTACCAACAGAATTTGAAATTCTCTGCAGAGCAGAAATTGAGACACAGAAGTAGAGAAAAAACGTATGGACACCAAGGGGGGAAAGCGGCAGGGGGTGGGGATGGCATGAACTGGGAGACTGGGATTGACATGTATACACTGATGTGTATAAAATGGAGGACTAATAAGAACCTGCTGTATAAAAAAATAAATTACATTAAAAAAAAATGTATATGGAATTGCAAAGAGCTAAAAATATCCAAAAACATCTTTTAAGAAAACAAGATAGAAGAACTTTCTCTGTTATTACATATTGCAAACCTAGAGTAATAAGAACAGTGGTTTTGGCAAAAGTAGATCAATGACACAGCATTGAGAGCCTAGTATCAGCACTAAGTATAAATGGATACTTGACTTTTTACACAAATATTACTGCAGGTAAGTGTAAAAAACTCACAAAATTTAAATAAACTATGCAGGCATAATTGCTATCAATAGTTTTTCAAAGTCAACAACAACAACAACAACAAAAAGATGAATGATAACTCTATTCAACAACCCTCACAGAATTTCTGTCTTATTCCCTATCTTCTTGTTATAGCTACTGTCACGTGCTTATATCAGGTTTTTTCCTCTTCTTTACATTCACTTTCCTCTCTCTCAAAAAAAAAAAAAAAATGTCTTCTTATTCTAATAATGCATATGCAAATTTTGCCTTTTCAAACACAATATTCTGAATTTATTTTAAATTAAAAATAATGAGCTTCTTCCACAAAAACTTTCAAATTGGGCCATATTTATTTTATAGCTTATCTTTACCTCCTAGTTCATGGCCACTTACCCTCATCCAGAAGATGGGGCCCCAAGACCAGCTCACACCATGAGCAGCCCACGGGGCCTGGGCCAGCACAAGGATGGCCATAGGGAAGGAGCAGTGAAACGGGCAGGCCCAGCAGCATCAGAGCTAACACGGGAGAAACTGAACCCCTCCACAGCCCATAGGCTCCTTCCTCCTAAAGCCTCTTCCACAGAGTTATTGTCCAGAAAGACAGATCCCATTTGTGTGAAAAGAGGCATCTATAGAATTGCCAGAGTTTTTTTGACCCCGCCATGGTCTGGCCAGACTACAGAATAAATCCCATGCCCAGCCAGAGCTGGAGGAAACCCTGCCATAAGGTGGTGCCGTGGCCACCAGGACTTAACACAATAATTGTCTGAATATTTACCACATCACCTACTCCCTAACTTCACCACATGGCAAAGCACCTACACTATTGGTGCCTTTAATTCTGTGTTTAAGGCCTTTCCCATACCAAGTCCTTCCCTTGAAATTAAATTAAATAACCACTATATACTGCCATCTGGTGGCCAATAGATGAAACCACACCTATGAAATTCTATCAGAGCCCAAATCAAGAGGATCCAGTTCCCTTTTGCAAAAGCTAATGGATCACAAGCTGCTGCTTATTGTGTAAAGCAGTGGACTCAGAAAACAACAAAACCTACAAGAGGTATTATATTAATATAATATGAAATATATAAATATTATATAATTAATATATAATCAGGAAGTATTAATAATAATGAAAACAATAACAACAGCATTAATAATAGCCACACTGTACCACTTTCAACTTTTATGTCCATTTACTTATCTATAAAATACTGGCTCCCAACTTTTGTGCAGTGTTGTTGGGAATGTAAATTGGTGCAGGCACTATGGAAAACAGTATGGAAGATCCTCAAAAAATTTAAAATAGAGCTACCATATGACCCAGCAATTCCACTCCAGGGTGTATATCCAAAAAAGAAAATAAAACACTAATTCGAAAAGATCTATGCACCCCAATGTTCATAGCGGCACTGTTTACAATAACCAAGATATGGAAACAACCTAAGTGTCCATCAGCAGAAGAATGGATAAAGAAGGTGTGATATATATAATGGAATGTTATCCAGCCATAAAAAGAGAATGAAATTTACATTTACTCATTTACAACAACATGGATGGACGTAGAGAGTATGATGCTTAGTGAAAGAAGTCAGAGAAAGACAAATACTGATATATAAATATGATATCATATGACATCACATGACAAATGTGATATATATGATATCATATATATGTGGAATCTAAAAAATAAAACAAACGAATATAGCAAAACAGAAACAGACTCACAGATACAGAAAACAAACTAGTGGTTACCAGTGGGGAGAAGGAAAGGGGGAGGGGCAAGACAATGGTATGGGATCAAAACTATTATGTATAAAATAGATAAGCAATGAGGTTATATTGTACAGCACAGGGAAATATAACCATTATTTTGTGATAACTTTAAATGGAGTACAATCTATAAAATATTGAATCACTATACTGTACACCTGAAGCTTATGTAATATTGCAAATCATCTACTCTTCAATTAAAAAAATAATAGGGAATTCCCTAGTGGTCCAGTGGTTGAGACTCGGCGCTTTCACTACCGTGGCCTGGGTTCAATCCCTGGTCAGGGAACTAAGATCCCACAGGCTGCGCGGTTCGGCCAAAATAATAATAATAATAATAATTACTGGTTTCTACCTTAAAGGATTATTGTAAAGTAAGAATCTAAGATTCATTCAATTCAATTCATTCGATCTTAAATTTCATTTGAGAAATGAAATTTCTTAAAACAGTACTTGATGCATATTAAACACTCAAATGTTAACTACTTGTAATCATTAATAAGTACTGGCAGGATGCCAAACATTACAGTAAATGCCATACATACTTCTATCTCATTTAAATTTCAAAACAATCCTGATAAGCAGGAACTGTTATCATTCCCATTTTGCAGATTAGACAGCTAAAGGTCACAGAGGCTAAGAAATTTGCCTAGAGGTCACAAAGCTAATAAATGGTGGAGGTAGAATTGGAACCCACAACTCTGGCCCTAAATTATTCATTTAATCGCTGTGCTGACTTGCTGGTGTGATAAATCTTCTCAGATGCTTATACATCCCGCCTCATGCACATACCCGAGCCCTGCCACACACCACACACACACACACACACACACACACACACACACACACACACTCCCCCAGCGCATCCCAGTGCAGGAGGTCCAGCAGGTGTACCTCCTCCTCCCTCAGAGTCCCCCTGACCTGAGTCCTCGCCCCTCCCAGGGAAGTTGCTGTTACACACACTCTCCCCATCTCAAGGCTCCAGGGCATTGGTCAGCAGGACCCTATGGCAAAGAAGCCAAGGAGACCTTTTCAAAGAGCTGCAGACCTAAGGGAATGAGATGAGAACTTGGGGCCTGAAGGAAGGAAACAGGAGGAGGAGCTCTGTGCATTCAGTCCAGATCATGGGTTGGGGTGACTGTGGACTTGGGACCCAAACGCAGCCCATCAGTATTGGGACGGGGTAGTTCACACACCACTGAGCAGAGCTCCCCACCTGCAAAACGGTGATATTGGTGCCTGCCTTGTCTCGGTGTTCAATGATAACGGTGTGTGAGCCAAGTCAGAGAGAGGGTCATGAGGGGAGGAACCTTCCTTCGCTGATTCACCATTTCGATTGTTAGATTTGGAAGAGAGCTTTGATGTCATGGACTCATTGGGCAGATAAAGAAACTGAGGAATCAGGAGGTTACACAGCTTTCCCACATCCACATGGTTGATGATGAAGCCACTGCTGGAACGTGGATTTCTCACACCTGGCAAAGACTTTGCCTGGCTGAGTTCACCAAAACACCAACCACCACCTGGCAATAATTAGTGTGGGGTGTAAAACCCCTCCTGATAATTAGACTGTCATGACAGTTGTTTTTCCCAAAGTTCCACAAAACACAAGTTCTGTTGGTTGTTAATATCTTTTATGGGGGAAAAAAAAAAGCTCTGTGGTCAAATAATTTTGGAAAATACTGAGTTAAACAAGGTGAAATCGTTCTTTTTCATAACTATGAATGTGTTCATCTTTCATCTCTGCTGTTTCCAAACCTGTTTGACCAGGGAACCCTTTGGCAGGGGTTTGAACACACCTCTGCCCAAATATTCCATCAAACCCAGTCCTAAGTGATGCTGATACATATATGGTAGCACATTGCCTATTGGGGGTGCATCAAATGGACTATTTGATGGGGCTGATAATAACAGTCTTCTTATAGTCTTTGCAGTTCTCCAAAATCACTAAAGTTCAACCTCTTTAGGAGAAAAGGGAACACACCAGAAAATTTTGTCCCAGAGAGTTTTCAAAGCCTTCCCGGAAAGGAGGATATGATTCTGCTGAGGAAAGAGATTGGGTAGTAGTCAAGAATTATCTTCTTGTCCTTTTTCCACTATAGATTCAATACTGTCTATGGAGTTGGGCAGGCAGTCTTTAATTTCTTTTATAAAGCACCTGGTGGTTTCTTCAGTGTGTGGTAGTTATTTTTATCCAATCCTCTTGAGTCTAAGAGGTCAGTACCCAGAAGTGACTCACTACATATTTTTCAACTTTACCTGCTGGCCAGATTAAGGTGAAATCCTGGACTGTTTTCTAAACACTGGCAAGTTGGTTTTTCAAAACGGAGTTGAAATGTAAGTGTTTAATTTTATTATGTCTCTTCCAAACACTCCAACTTCTAACAACTCAAACCACTTGCCAGCAGCTGCTCTGAAAGCTCATTCATTGACTAGAGCCCTCGAAGCAGGCTGTCCTTGACCCTTGGAATTACATAACTGTAATTCCCAAGCTGGGAAGAGGACCCACGGTTCCTCCCATCTCTCTCAGTTCGTGTCATGCACTTGGCTTTTGGTTTTGGACCACTGGGTGGAGTGAGATTTGATCGTGGAAAAGGTAGACCTTCCTACTGGAATAATTTATAAAAGCTCATACTCGGGCTTCCCTGGTGGCGCAGTGGTTGAGCGTCCGCCTGCCGATGCAGGAGACACGGGTTCGTGCCCCGGTCCGGGAAGATCCCACATGCCACGGAGCGGCTGGGCCCGTGAGCCATGGCCGCTGAGCCTGCGCGTCCGGAGCCTGTGCTCCGCAACGGGAGAGGCCACAACAGTGAGAGGCCCACGTACCGCAAAAAAAAAAAAAAAAAAAAAAGCTCATACTCACCGTTCATTCATTCGCACCTGTCACTCACCAATCATTCCTTCATTTGAATAACAGGTGTGACGTGCTCCAAGCAAGCTGGATGCTGCCCTGGATTAGGCATTGCCTGCGAGGGGCTTGTGTTCAGTAAGGGAGGCCGACAGCTGATGAACAGCAATGCCCTAGACTATAAGTCCCCTTCTGAGATGGGGCAGCCCAAGGACAGGAAGCATCTTTGCCTTCAGTGTTCTAGTGCCTGGGGCTGGATATTGAGGAAAGGTCTTTAGTACATACTCAGAATGACAGCTAAATCCAGAAAGGCCAGTGGGCTTTTGATGTGCTCCTTTCCAAGACTTTTCTCCATGTGCTTCTTTATAGGGAATAGCTTAATAGCAATGGTTTCCTGTAGGTAATGGGTCCTAGCCCGGAGACAAGCAGAACAAGAACAGACATCAGATTAGTGCTTTTTTAAACTTCCCACTTTATTTTTTCCTTTTAACTTTTGATTTTGACATCATATCAGACTTACTAAAAAGTTGCAAGAAAAGTACAAAGGGCCCCCTTAAAGTTACAGTCCCCAAATGTTAGCATTTGCTTTATTTTTCTCTCTTTCTCTACACATACACACATACACAATCTTTTTCCTGAATCATTTTAATAAGTTGCCCTTCTACTCCTAAGTACTTCACTCTGAATTTCCTAAGAACAAGGGCATATGCTTTTATATAACTCCAGACCAGTAATCAAAATCAGGACATTTACATTGGTTCAATACTACTACCTAATCTTATTCAGATTTCACCAGTTGTGTCCATAATGACCTCTTACAGAAAGATCATGATTGCATTTGGTTGTCGTGTCTCATCCATCTCCTTTAATCTGGAATAGTTCTTTAGTCTGTCTTTGTTTTTCATAAAGTTACATTTCTTTAAAGAGTACAGGCCAGTTGTTTTGCAGAATAGCCCATAATTTGGGCTTGACTGACGTTGCCTTCTGCTTCAATCCAGATTATACTCTTTTGGTAGAAAAATCACAGAAGTGACTCCAAGTTCTCAGTGCATCACATCTGAGGCTGCTGACTAGTCTCATTACTCACGATGTTACCCTTGGTTATTTGATTTAGGTGCTGTGAACCAGGTTTCTCCACTGTAAGGATACTGTTTTACCCCTAAGCGTGTGGTGGGGAGCTACTTTGAGACTAAATATCCCATTCTCCTCAAGTTTTCACCTGCTGGTCTCAGCATCTGTTGATGATTCTTGCTTACCTCATCTGTTACTGTGATGGTTGTCAAATGGTGATTTCTCTAGTTCCATTATTCCCTGTATGTTTGTTAGCTGACTGTCTACTTGGAAGTCAGAGCTTTCCCCTTTTTAAATTTATATCCTAAGGATTCATAGACCCTTATTTTACTCAATGGATTATAATCCTTTATGTTAATATTTATTCTCATGTTCATGGCGTTCTGTATTTGGCCAGTAGAACCCCTGCAAGCTGGTCCTGTGTCCATTTGACCTGTCCCTGTCATTCTTTAAGATCATCACTATTCAGAGGCAGCCCTTTCCGGCTGGGTTGAGGCTTTTTCTATATTCCTTGACTTCCTGATGGATACTCAGTCAATTTCTCTGTCTGGTTGCAAAACTCCTGCCTCCCCCCAGTCTCCCCGTTTCTCCCCACCTTCATCACTAACTCCCTTGTGAAACCAGATTTTTCCACAAGGGGACTTGATTAGTAACTGATGGGGCTTTAGCGTGCCCGTCTTCAAACACAGGACTGTGTAATTTCAACACGAAACACAGGACAAGAGTCAACCTCCAACACAGGAGTCCAGTAGCAGGCAGGCGCCAGCAGTGGGTGGACACACCACCCTAACGGTGTTTGCTTTTCTCCTGTGCAAACCAGATGATGGTTGCAAAGGCTTTGCCTTTTGCTCCTCTGTTGCTCTTTTGCACTCCAAAGAGAAAGCAAATTCTGATTCTGCTCCATAATAAAGGGCCCCAGACAACTGAGTTCACCTTTAAGCCAGATGTTGTCAAAGTGAGGGGGGAGAGGAAGAGACAGACTGCCCGTTTTGAATTCGGTTTTACTTCAGAAGAACATATATTTTTTTCCCCATGTCCGTGTGCCGCGCTGGACCTGGAGTATTTCCTTTTTGCACCTGGAGATGGGAGACCTCCTTGCTAAAAGCAAGACGTGGTGTGGCAGGGACACATGAAAAGAGAAACAGATCAGGTTTGATGTTAGGAATCATCATAGAAAGAAGAATCACTGTAGACACAGGCAGGCAGGGGTTGGGTGTAAGTGCATTAGTCCCCACCCTTTTCGTCAGCAGTCACCCAACCTTGGACGTTGGAGCCTATCTCATTGAGAGAAGGAATGTCGCTGGGGAAGGAAAACACAGGGTGGTGAGAGAGGGCAGGACCTCTAACCAGGAAGAGGCTGCCTCCACTGGGCTGGGGAGAGAGAGGCACAGAGCGTGGCCCTGGGTACGGGACCAGGTCTGTAGGAACCCCAGGGGGTGCACCCTAAAGGGAGGCAGCGGGGGGGCGGGGGGGACTGTAAACTTGACTTGAAAGGGGAGAGTCATCAAAACACCTTTGCTTTGAAGAAAAATACAGATCCTGTGGTTTTCCAGGGAAAGGGGTGGGTGGTAAAAGCCACAGATGACATGTCAGTTCTCCTAGAAACAGGGAAGCAGAGACTCTGGAGTTGGGCTCTTAAATCTCAGCAGTAATCTCACTTCCGGGCATGTTGCTTGTGTGGCCACAGCGCCAGCAGCAGAGGGTGGGGACAGCCAGCCAGCCTGGCCAGGGTGCCTCAGGGTCAGAATGACCTTGGTCAGCCTCAGAGACGCTGGGAAAGCCAGGTGTCGCTCAAGACAAGCCTCTTTCGTTCTTTCTTCTTTCCAGAAGATAACCTTCCCTACCTACAACTCTGGAACCCACCTGCCGGACATTTTTCAGTAATTCACATCTCACGATTGCTTCGATTACATTATTAAGACCTGTAGTCTGCCCCTCTCTCAAACACTCCAAAGCGCTTTTATTCTTTTCTTTGACTTTTTTTCTTGCCTCCTATCCTCCTGACCTTTTAAAAACAGATTCTAAGATAAACAAAGGTACTGCAAGCATGGAAACGCCAGATTTTGAGGGCGCAAGTGGGGAGGGGAGGGGCTGATGGTGGGGAGGAAGCACACAGGGGGCTCTTGAACCTGTTATCCAGCTGATATATAAATTATTTGCAGCAAATGGACATAAGTGGGGAGCAGAGGCTGGAAACAAAATCCTGGGCTTGGAAAATGGGGTAATTTCATTGAGAGTGCATTGAAAAAGGAAAAGGTTGTACACATATTGCTGGCTAAGCCACCAATGATTTCTCTCTCTGTGGAACTCTTGTTGCATTTGGGGTGTGCGTCTTTCAGTTGGTGCCACAGTTGATAGAAATGCACCATTTGGCCCTTATTCTGGAAACAAGTATTACTTGGTATTGTTAATGCTCTTGTTTGTATGTGTATGTGTGTCATGACAACTAGATTCTTTCTTTCTTAGGTGCAAAGCTTCCGTCTTTTTTTTTAAACATGCTGTATCCAGACAAAGCTGAGTAATAAGGATATGCTTATTATGAATATTAACTCGTATAATCTCCAACAATGCTATGTGGTAGATGCATCATTATCCCCATTTACAGATGAAATAGCTGAGGCCCAAAGTTACACGGCAGAGCTGGGACCTGAACCAAATAATCCAGGCAATCTCCCCATCTCAAATCTGTAATCACATCTGCAAAGACTTTCTTGATCATACAAGGTAACAGTCACAAGTTCCAGAGATTAGAATGTGGATGTTGGGTATCTTTATGTGTGTGTGGGGGGGGGGGGGGGGGAGGACACAAGATCTACGCTCTTAGCAAATTTCAAGTATACAGTGTGGGGGGGGGGGGCGTGTAAATCTAGTTTCCTCTAACCAACCAACTAGTCTATACTTCTTAAAAGGCACCAGTAATTTTCTCTGTGGTTAAAGGCTTATGAGGTAGCATCCTGAGAAATTCATCCATGACTGAAAGGAAGGAGAGAGAACAGAGAAAGCAGTGACACAGCTGACGATGAGCGATCCCTCTCTCTCCCTAGCACATGCATCTCATGGAGACAAAGGGACTAGGGCTTTAGATTCTGTCACTGGCTTGTCTTCTTAAAGGTTGTAGCTGTTAGAGATGGAAGATGACTTAAAGTTTCTTCCATACTAATTTTTAGGATTTTCACGGAAAAGACCGGAACAGTGTGGTCAGTTTTACATGAAGAGAAGGTTTTATTCAGAGGGCAATCATGAGGGAAAAATGCAACTTGGGAGAGGCCAGGGGACAGAGGGCAGGTGGGAAATGAAAGACGCAAAGACATGAGTCTATCTGCCACCAGCAAGCCCGAAGGGGCGTGTCCTTGAACTGCCAGAGAGTGGAGTCCATGGATAGTAGCCGGGATGGGACTCGTGGTGGGAAAAGCAAAACAGAAGCAGTTTAGTCCAAGTAAAGCTTGTGATGATTCCTCCAGCTCTAATCTCCTCAGGTCTGTAACATAGAACGTGTAGATCAGCTGCCGTATCCTGACATCTTTTAATGCTGAGTAGCTAATCCCCTGGCGCGGAAACCTCTCCACTCTCTTACACCATCTGCTGCTGCACACGTGGGCTGCACCCCGGTTAAGTCCATGTCCCCTGTGTAAGGCAATGGAAGAGAAAACGCACAGGTCCTTTTCAGTCCCACCTTTCTCTCCCTAGCATTCGTCAACCTGTTTTTTCCTCATTTGCAAAGTGGAGATGGCATAACTCCCAGGGCTGGGGAAAGGTCTGGCACAAGAGACAAGTGTAAATAAATGTTTGAGAACTCTGAATCGGTGATTTTAGATACGTGAAGGTATTCCGGGTAACCAGTGCCCTCCCTGAATCGCGTTATCCTTTTGCCAAACATTGTAACTCTACTAACTTTGAGTGTATCTAGGAAAGAAAAAGCAAACTTAATTCCTATTAAAATGTCATTCAGCCTCCCCGGCCCAGTCCAGGCCGAGAGCGCCCGCCTGCTGCTTCCGCTCTCTGCGCAAGCGCCCGGAGAGCGGCGGGGGCGCCCGTGGGGCCGGGAGAGGAGCGGGCGCCGCTGGCCGGGAAGGTGCTGGATGTTGCCGCATGTTGAAGGTGCAGCTCCCCGCGTTATCTTAAGCAGCTCCCAGTCCCCGAGAGCATTAACGGGATCGCCCGGCTCACAGTTTCAGAATGGCTTTGGTTATTGCCTTTCCTCGGTACTTGCACTACCTTGCGGTTCGTCCATTCCTCCCGAAGAAAAAGCAGCAGAAGGATAACTCGATTAATCATAAAATACAAAAGGAAAATCCCGAAGTGGTGAATGAAATAAACATTGAAGATCTGTGTCTTACTAAAGCAGCTAATTGTAGGTGTTGGCGTTCTAAGACGATTCCTGCCTGTGATGGTTCACACGATAAACACAACAAATTGACTGGAGATAATGTGGGTCCACTAATACTGAAGTATAATAGTAATGAATTAGGATGGAATTCAATTCTGTGCTGTAAAATCTTATAACAGTATTTTTCCATTCTTTGTTTATAGAAGATCTTTCAAATGGTAGTCTTTAGTATTGCTACCGGTGGAATAATTATTTCTGCCAATTTATTTCATACTACTGTTTATATTTGACCCTCTGTATATTCATTTATATAGAATTAAATCGTGCAACCCTTTCACTCTGATTTCAAAGAATTAATGTATCTTCCTACAATAAAACGAACACTTTTTATTTTTAAAATAAAATAAAATGTCCTTCACTCTGTTCTCTCCTTTTTATGCCTTTTTTTTTTCCAGATGATAACAAAGAGTAATCCAGATGGGGTGCAGGTGCTGTAAAATGCTACAAAGGTAACATTGAACAAAATGTCCCATCCGAATGGAGGAATTTGTGATTACCGTGCAAGCACTTTAAACACCCTGCATGGGTTCAATGCATCCACCCAGCTTGGGGCATGACCACCATTGCCAGGAAATTAAGAGTTTGGAACCACTTTAATGTCATTTAAAAGGACACGAGGCCTGGATTTTTAAACTTTTTTTGCACAGTGCTCAGAGTGTGTTGGGAACGCTGCCTTTCTCTGAGGCTGAATTTGGTTTGGGTTGAATTTACATTTCTCCAGAGAGCTTCAATGCCAAGAAAAGTTTGAGTTTTAGAAGATGCCTGAAACGGCATCACTGAAAACACCCCAGTCACATATGTGCTTTTAATTTTGTCCAGATTCTATTTCATAAAAATTTGGGGGCTTCCCTGGTGGCGCAGTGGTTGAGCATCCACCTGCCGATGCAGGGGACACGGGTTCGTGCCCCGGTCCTGGAAGATCCCACATGCCACGGAGCAGTTAGGCCCGTGAGCCATGGCCGCTGAGCCAGCGCATCCGGAGCCTGTGCTCCGCAACGGGAGAGGCCACAACAGTGAGAGGCCCGCGTACCACCAAAAAAAAAAAAAAAATTGGGGCAACTTGAATATAATTCTGTATAAGATAAAGGGGAAAAATTAACTGATGATTTTGCTTCCTTAACGAAACTATCTTTATTATGTTAGTTCTGTTCCGTGTCTATATCTATCTATATATAGATCTATATATAGATAGCTATAGATATAGATATAGATATACACACACCTACATACATATATAAGTTTTATTCCACTATAATTATAATCTGATGTTAGGCTCTATTCAAAAAAATATTTATTGTGAGTATCTTTCATGCTAGTCCAGACTTCATACTTTAATGACTATATAATATTCCATTGAGGGATTGAACCATCAGTTCTTAACTAGTTATTTTCCTGTTGTTGGATATTTGTTTTATTTATTTACATTTTTTGTTTGTTTTTCAATTTCATGACCCACTTTGTTCTGTAACTTCTTCCTGCCCTTTTTTGAATCCCTTCTTAAGATCTACTTCCAGTTGGTAGAACATTTTTATACCAACTGTATATATTTAATGAGGCACACATATAGACTTAAAAGAGTAATCACGGAAATTAACAGGAATCGTAGAAAACAGCAGAGCCTGTAGTAGAAATATTAATAATGAAAGTTAGTTATTAATAAAGTTAATACTTAACCCGACTGGTCTCCCTTCTTCTCACCCCAGCTATCTCTTGGATCCAGTTCAAGTGCCCTCCCCTGGTTACGTCAACGAAGTAAACAGCTGCAAGTTAGATGAAGACGATGCCGTTAAGTTAAAAGGCAAACAGAGCAGCGAAGTGCTGGTACACAAGGATGACCCTCTGAGCGAGAGCTCCAAGAGGACCGTGAGCAGGAACCAAAGGGCTGCTCTGCAGGAGCCCTGCGGGCCGCCCCAAGGACCGCTCCTCCCGGGGGACACGGCCGGGGGACCCTGCGCTGAGAAGACTGGCGGGGCCGTCAATGGCCTCGGCCCCGCTGCTGCCCTGCAGCTCGCTGGCGATCCAGGGTGCCCCCAGGGGCACAGGGGCTCCTGGGCCAGTGCCACAAACAAGGGTCACGCGACTCGGCCCTTCCTTGGAGGGGGAAGTGCTAGGCAACCGGACTGCGTGCTGCTGGCTTCAGGAGAGACCCGTGTCCTCGGAAATGGCGACTCCAGCGCATCTTGCGCGGCAGGGCATCCCGCCTGGGAAGTCCCAGACCACGTCCTCCAGATACCCGCCCCGGATTACCCTCAGCTGTGGGGCTCAGCCGACGACGACGCCGGTCACGTTGAGCGCGAGGAAAAGGACTGCCTTTTCGAGAGCCGCACAGAGGAGGAGCCCGGGCAGGGCGCTCCCCCCGGGGTGGGGGAGCAGGGTTTGAATATGCCCTTCTCTGTGAAGAGAAGCTGGGATTCGTTAAACGAGGCCGTGGCAACTGAAGTTCTAAGTGTATACTTTAAAGAAGAGGATCCTGCACAGGACGTACCTGTGGTCGATTCGAGAAACGGGTGGGAGGAGGCCCAGGGCTCCCCTGGAGATGCGAGTGGGGAGACGGCGGATGAGGACGCAGAGGTGGCCGAAGCCCTGGCCGCTTTAGAGGCAGCTACTGCGGGAGAAGATGTGGACGAGGCAGAGTAGGGGAGCGGCTTTGCGCCGGCAAGGAAGCCCGCGTCGTGCTGGGCGGATGGGGCTGGGTTTGCTCCTTAGACACAGAGCTGATGACCGCAGCGCAGATGGGTGCAGCCTTACCGGTGGTTGACACCCAGCAGCTGTTCTGATGGCTGTGAGCGCCTGGGCCACACCGCTTGTTAAACATGGAGAGTACCACCGTCTAGATGGGCTAAAACTCGAGACATGAGAATAAAAGTCAGAGTGGGCCACAGTGCTCGTGTCCACAGCGCATGCGGACATTAAACAGCCTGCTCGGCACCCCGCACGACTCCCCCAGAACATCTGGTGCAGATGTCCCTGAGGATGCGCTGATGTCCCAGCGCTTAATCCCAAGGGCACAGATTCACAGAACATTCTGTTTGACTCTAAATTCTCTATCTTGCTTTTGAGAGCCAAACGTTACACGCAACCCGAGAAAGGTAACTACCCCCACTTAAAGTGCCTAATGTATGGTTTACCTTCAGGGACAATCACCCAGGGAACTAATAACTAACCACTTGTTGGACCGAGGGTGAAGCTCAGCAGCTTTCAGGGTGGAGCACGAGCCGCCTGTAAACACATGGTTAGTCATTAGCTGTGATATCAGGACACCTTGACCTTAATGTTTTTACATTATTACTTTTTAATCTCCTTTGGGATTGGGGAGTCTGGTCAAAATAATTATTTAAACTGCTTGTGTCAAATTCAGGTTTTAAGTTCATGAGATTTGGAACAGCAAAGAGATAGATGGAGTGTTTTGTGCCATGTTAATGTCTGATTGTGATTAAAATACAGCAACATATGTGTCTGTGTGTCTTAACTCAAAAGTGCTTCTAATTTTCCCAGACTGAGCATTAGTGACCCTTGATGTTTCTTTCAATTTAAACAGCTAGACTATTAAATTACAGATGAAGAGGAGACTAGGTTGGTTTGCCAAGAATGGCTTTGACTCTCTGTCCCTGTAGTTCAAACTCTTGACACCATGATTACCTGTGCAGGTCTGACCTTTAGGATGAATAGCCCTCTCTGGGTTTCAGCCTTCTAATTTATAAACAAGGACGGCCATTTAGACATGGCTTGATGGAGGATTTAGAGGATGGTCAAGAGCATTTAGAAAAATACCAATGTGGAGGATGCTTTATTATGGTGTTTCATAACACAGGCTCTGAAATCTGACCTTGGTTGGATTTCCAGCTTTGCATGTGACCTTGGGCAAGTAATGTATCCCTTCTATTTGCCCATTAATTAAGTGAGAATAATAATAATATGTATTTCTAGAGATTGTCATAATGTCATCGCTCCATTTTGGTAATTATTTAACATAAACATGATTTCTGAGTCTAACAGACAGACATTTCCCTGGGTTTGCTTGATGACAAGCCATCTCTACATACAAGGTCACTCAGAGCTTTTAAAGGCTAAACTGTTGGCATTGCTAGTTGCATTGTTGGTTTACTGTTCTATTTAGTACACCAGATGCTTAATATTTCAAAGTGGTTCCTTCAACAATTTCCTAAGTGTACCTGTTGGGATCAGGTCCAGCTGCATGTGATAAATGTCTTATAAAAATAGAGATTTATTTACCTTTTATGTAAAAGAAGTCTGGAGGTAGCAGTCCAGGCTGGTAGAGGATGCCATGGTATCAGCGACTTATGTTCCTTCTATCATTTGGCTTCCTTCTCAAGATTACTGCGTGGTCCACAATGGCTGCTGGGGCTCCAGTCACTCATTTGCTTTCCATGCAGGAAAAAGAATAACGGGTCAGAAGATCTCACTCCCTCTCTATTAAGCACCTTCTAGAAGTGTAATTCAACCTTTCCACTTGTTTCTCATTGGTCAACATCTGGTTACTTGGTCACATCCAGCTGCCAGAAAGGCTAGGAAGACTTACCTTTCTAGCTATGAGCATGGCTTTCCCAACTAAATTCAGGATTCAGTTACGGAGAAGGGGGAGAATGGATGTTGAGTTATGAGATGGTCGGCTTACAATCTGCCACACCAGGTCCTCAGAACACAAAAGCCCGGGATAGAGCCGATTTGAAAGAGATTGAAAGATATTGTTTACAGTTAGTGTGATACAGGAGGGGTCTGAACCTTTGGTCCAAGGAGGACTGGACAGCTACAGCCTTCCCAGCTTCCCATGGGTATCTCCAAAGCAGAAGGATGAAAGAAGAAAAATCGGACCAGGAAAGGGGAAGGTGAGGTATTCCTGCAGACAAGTCTCTTTCCC